>NC_068410.1:18297938-18365438 GCF_023724105.1 Carassius gibelio | reverse complement strand
CTCTGATCTTATCTGAAGGACATTTTCTTGTAGGAGTATGCCATGTTGAATCCTATTTTTGACATTTTATGTGTTCATTAATGTTTCACAGGATTTATGGTCCTCGGCTGAATGACAACAGTGCACAAAAATGATCACGCACATTTTTCAGTGGATTTGTTTTCTGAAAAAAAAGAAAAGAAAAAGAAAAAAAGAAATGTTTTTCTTCAGTAGAACCTAGAGAAGACTTTTAGCTGAAATTGTGGTCAAAAATGCAAGGCAACAGCTACTTTCACTTACTGTCTAAAAAAGGTCTTATGAAGTGAAATGATTAGTCTGTGCAATAAACATAACATTATTTAGCCTAACTATTGTGAGTTTTTTTTTTCTTTTTCTTTTTCTTGTTTTGTTCCACTCAAGTTTATTGTATATCTCACATTTGTGAGTTACATAATCTCATAAATTCAATCTTTTTCACCCCAGAATTGCAAGACAAATGTGCCCAAATTGTGACATACTGTACGTCTCAGTTACTCATTTTAATTGTTTTATTCTGTGTGCATTTTTTCCAATAGTTTTTCTGTGTAAATGTGAAGTAGGCGGATGTGTTTATCTGTTGCACTCACTTCTTCTTTAACCTTTGAGTAAGACTAAAAACACAGAGCTCAACTAACCTTTATTTTTATTTCTTAGTTTTGTGTGAATTACAAAGTCTGGGTGAATTTACCAAAATGCTTTTAGCTAGAGTATGTACAGAAAAGCTTTTACCTCATGAAGTGGAGGACATGCTATAATAGATTTATTTTCTTCTTCATGTAATAATTTCAGTGACAACATGACAATGAGAATGAAATCAAGTTAATCCATTTTACTCTTTCTAACATCTATGCCATGTTGATGTTGCCAGAGAAAGAAAACCACACACTCTCAGTTCAAAAATAAAAAGAAAGAAAGTAAAGGTGATCTGATTCTAATGACAGCTCAAAAGAATGGAACATCTTGGCATGATGCATAACGTCACATTTGCGCGTGTCAGGGATTAATTAGCTAAAAATTAATCCCCCGCCTCCAAAGATGGCATTTTGTTTTGCCAATAGTGAGGATGTGACATTATCTCGTATTAAACAAGAGCAGCACTAATTCCGGAAAGAACACGCCGCTCCTGTACATCCACCTGTTAATAGTGAGGAAAACATTTGCATCGCAACCATTGGAATTACGATTCAAACTTATTAAAAGTCTTTGGAAATTTGTGAGGATAAACCAGGAGTGAGAAAATGGCAAGTATACTCGCAACAAACGATTTTGCTGTCCTAATAAAACGGGCAAAGGTTTCCAAAGCCATTGGTTGTTGGCTGGTTTTAGCAGGCTTTTTAGCCTGAAACTTCAAACGGGACTTTGAAATGCTCAAACCCTTGTGTGTACCTGATTCACTCTGCTTTTGAAATGGTAAACCCCCTCTATCTCCTCTGAAGCAACCTTTGAGCTCTGCTAATACCTTCAGAAATGTTGCATTTGTTGAGCTTTACTGATGAACTTTGACATACATCTCTCTGAGGTTTAGCCTGTATTGTTGAAGAACTTAAAACATGGTTCTATATAAACTTTAAATTTGGTACAAAATACACTTTTAGTAGATATATACTCACATTTAATTCTGAATTTTTCTTTGTCTGTAAAACGGAAGGGGAAAAAAAATGATGACACATGCTTGCATATATATACTTTTTTTTTTTTCAATATATCCTCTCTAGATTGACAATATCGTTTTCCATTAATTAGAATTACAGTCTGACACTAACGCTGTTGTCATATCTCTGAGATACAAATTCATAAGCAAATACTTTGAACGAACACTCACTTCTTGATCTGAGCCATCATCAGTTTTGGTTTCCTGTAGCTTTTGGTACTTTTAATCCACAGTACTATTCTGAACACACTCCATGTCCTGCTATTACTGCAGTAATCACCTGCTGTGTCCTACTTATTATTCAAATGCTAATTCATTATCCAAATTACAGAAGAACAGACTACAAAACCCACAGTATCACTGGCAGATCTGGACAAGACACAGTACTTGATGCTAATGAGATGATATATTTCATTTTGAATTAAGCAATTAAATAGGTTTTTAGCAATGCTCAGGAGTTCCCAAGTGAATTGGAACCAATCTTTTTTCAAAGACATTAAGCAACAATTAAAAACAGAGCAATTGTTTGGGAGGCTCATTTACATCTGACAATTGTTTCTCTGTGTGTGTGTGTGTGTGTGTGTGTGTGTGTGTTTTAAATGCAATATTGTGAGAAATGCTCCTGAAATGGTATGTTTACTTGCAGACTGATAGTCTTATAACCTCAACATAATAAGGTTATTGTAAGATAAAGTTTAAAATATTAAGTCAAACACACAAACACTTCAAAAGAGGATATATTTTGAAAAACTTCTCAATTTTTGTTTATCCATGAAATAAAAGTTGGTGCGGTTTAACGCTGTTTTTACCCCAACGCTCTTATCAAATATCTTCTTTTGTTTTTTTGTAGAAAAAAGTATGGCATACAGAATTACATTAGGGTGAGTAAATGATTTCAGTTTTCTTTCATTGAAATAATCTGTTATGAAGAAGTTGCCAATATGTGAATTCGACTTTTTTTCCCCTCATGCGTTGAATCAAACATACTGTGTGTAGAGTGTAATACTGTTATTTCTTTGCAGAATAAATAAACTTGCAGAATAAATAAACATACTTTTACCAGTGTTCTTATGAAAACCAAATTGATTTAAAATGACGCAATACTCAGTGCAGGAACCTTATTTATAGGAAGCAGTAGCAGCCTATGGGAGTTTATTGTTTTGTTGACGTTTTTTTTTTTTTTTTTTTACTATTTCTTTTGTTCTCTATTTTTTTAATAACATCACATAGCCCAGAATAACACATGCCATGTCATTTTAAAATTGTTTCCATTTCAAATCCCTGAACCACTGCAAGTCTCCAATTCTAGCTATTTTCTCTCACCCACAATATACCATATATCCTAAAGTTTATGTTAAGCTTTCGAGACTTGTTAGAACATGAAAATAAAGATTTATTGCCACATTTTTAGATATGTTGGAAAGGCTAACATGCTAGTTACATGGTTTTCTCTGAGAGGACTCATAAGCTTCACACTGATGTGGTAATACTGACAGTAAACAACTCTCTTCACTTGTACAGAATACATGTGATGTTTTCATCAGATTGTGTGTAGGCTACTGTATGCTACATAAAACCATTCGTTTGGAATCTGCAGTTGGGCCAAATTGATTCAGAATGACAGTATCTGTGCATTTAAACATGGTTTAGACTGTAGCGAACCTGAATCAGGGCCTCAGAAGTATAACACAAACCAAAATAAATACTGGATCTCAAACCAACTCAGGAAGCCAGTGACGAGAACATGCCAAAACCCAAATGTTCTCCAATTTCAAGCCTGAGTGATAATATTTGTGTTTCAAGTCTGTTCCTCTCCATTCTTTTCAGCATAAGTGGCATATGTAAATATATGCACTGTGTTGAGCTGGGCCACCTGCGTGCCCAACAAGAGGCCAGACAAAGTGATAATCAGTAACCATTCAATCACAATTGTTCAAATGCTATATGCCTTATGCACACTGCAGGACGATAAAGCCATCAGGGCTCTTTGAATTGCCAAAATGCTGAGAAGATAAATTGTGTCTGATTATTGTGTTTGCAGCAGGGTTTAATTGAATTATGGGAGCTCTTATATTCGGCAACACATAATCAGAGCAAAATCAAGCCAGAATTAATGCTTTGTGATTTTATCAGATAATGTTCCTTTTTTATGAAGGGGAAGGATCACAATTTATCTCTGTTCAATTTGATTACAATGTGTGATTACCCTTATTATGTTGCTTCACTCTTGTTAGCCAGTCAGAGTGTTTGATAACAGTGCTTGTTTGATAATAGTATGATACATATTGTAAGCCATAGTTAACATGAATCCATTTTCTGAAGCAAAGGAGAAAAACAAATGAAAGTGTCCTTCCAGGTTCTGTTATAGTACCATTTGAGGCCTGAAATGTCATTATGTTGCTGCACGCAACCATTTTAAAAAAATTTAGTGGTCAGCACAGTCAAGGTGACCACAAAGTTTGGGCTGAGCAGCAGGGTTATGGTTCTGGCTGACTTGTGGAGGTCAAGTGGAATTGGCTCGGTTTTCTAGCGTGAAGAGTGTCTAGGAAAAATCTCAGCTTGACTCAGAGAAACATGCCAGCAAGCTACTGAGAAGAGAAATTGTCTCCGGAAATCCACGCTCCTGTAACAAATCCCTGAGAGATTCTGAAGAACAATCCAACTTAGATATACAGATAGATAGATAGATAGATAGATAGATAGATAGATAGATAGATAGATAGATAGATAGATAGATAGATAGATAGATAGATAGATAGATAGATAGATAGATAGATAGATAGATAGAAAAATCTAACCATTTTACAATGACAAATTCGTTAGTATTTCCTCTGCAGTAACTTTTGCAGTCTGTTCAACATCTAATCTTTAGCCCTGTGGTTAGACATTCTGTTCTTTTAATTGTGTATTAGTTCCACTAGATTTAAATATAAATTTAAACAGGCGAGGGATTGAAATGTATGGTTCTAGTGGTTGGTTTGACCTTTGAGCAAATAGCACTTGCGTCAAATACCTAAAATGCCATTCTTGTGAAGGATGAAATGGCTCCGTCCTGCACAGATTAGATCCTCAGGCTAATTCTGAATGTGTGTGACTACTGGCAGAAAAACTAAAGAGCAGGGATAAATTGTCACAGCTCAATTATAATTATATATATAAACTGCTTAAGACAACAAAGTCTCTTTCCACGAGAAATTAAGGACTTAAAGCTAAAATTATGAAATACCCTTCCTCCATATTTGCGTCAGAGGACTATAGTCATACAAATGCTAGCCTTTGGAGTCCCACCAGCTGGGTGTCTTAGGCATTTAATGCAGCCAGTATATTCAGTACAGCCAAAAACAAAAGTTGTATAGGCAGCCTACACGCTCAGCAGTTAGTGTTTATGAGAAAGGCATAGCCATTGTCATCACAGTACTATACAGATCTTGCACATATTAAATTCATAGGATTAAATTCTACATGTATAATATACAATTCTGGCAGAATTTTCTTTAAGGGGATCAAAATAAATGCAAAGAATAACATGGTGTGAAACAAAGAAAATAATTCCTTGCACAAATGAGTCAGAGCAGTGAAGCTAAGATTGTGTTACCCTTGTACTCCGCATGTTGAACTAACACTGACATCAAAAACAGCTACAGGAACATTTGAATTAACATGCCACATGGTGTAGTCATCAGTTAAAGTGTAATATATTTTTCTTACATGTGATTGTACATATTATATATTTCAAGTTATTCATTTATGTTCTAAAGACTAATAAGCATTGAAGAAGTTGTGTTAAATATAATCAGAAATGCCATTTATATCAATTATGCCATTTTAATATCACTTATTCGTATTTGTTTTATATGACTAATCATAAAGTGTATATACGTTGGTCCGAATTCTTAAAGAAATTGCTTTACAAACACACAATCAAATGAACAAATGAATGAATGAATGAATGTTCCACAGAAGAAAATTATGTCTAATAGTTTTAGTCTAAAAAACAAAGCTATTTTACAAAATTGATTCAAAATTACAAGAATAAAGTGCCAGCATTTTAAGATTAAAGTTGTAATATTTTGAGATTAAAGTAAAAAATATAAGAATAATATCATAGCATTTTGAGAATAAAGTTGAGAAAAGGTGAAAATTACAAGATCAAAGTTGTATCAACACAAGAATGATGTTTTAACAATAATAAACTTTATTTTCAAAATCGTAGGACTTAGGTATAAGCATAGACTGAATGTAGTAAAAAAAAAAAAAAAAAAAATTACACAGCATCTTTCACTAGCTATCGGCAGATTAGTCATCTGCTTTTGCTTTATCTGGCATGCCTTAAAATCACTAGATCATAGTTCCTCTGCGCACATCGTCAACAATCAGTGTCCCTGGATTATTTATAACTACTTACTGTACAGTACCACATAAAGGGTGTCATTGAACATGTTTTCAGCCCATCTATGTATAGCGCACAGCTCAATGAGAAGCCAGCCTAAGGCTTGGATATTTGAGATGAGGGGATGTTATACTTGACAGAGCCTACTTGTGCAGAACACCTTCAACTTGGTGGCATCTCACATCTGTGGTGCTAATTGTGCCTAATTGCTCTTCTGGTCTCTTGTGCATTTGGAGATCTCTTTTACTTCTCTGCTGGGAACCAGCCAGTTCACAAGAGCAGGACAGCAGGCCTGTGGAGGAGTGGGAGGATATATATTTAATCTGTCTGTTTTCCCTTTTAAAATTGTGTGAGTGGTTTAAGAGTATGTCTGGAGTGCCAAGCCTCATTTCTACGCTAAAGTTACGTAAGAGGGCTTTTTTATTTTTTGTCAAGTACTCTCATTTACATACTCATTTTGGTGTAATAGTACCAACTGCTGCGTTCTTGAGCCGAGATGAGAGTGCAGAAGAAAGAACTCATCAACTTTAAGGTGACTGTGTGGATCTTTAGTACAACTCAAAGGAATATTTTATTTCTCAGAGATTGCTCTTTTAACGCATGGAAGACTTACCGGAGAAAATTCATGTAGATATCATAGCAAGTCATTAATTATTGATAATCTTTTTCACATGTGCTTCAGGTTTCAAATCAGATGTAGCACTCAAGCTGCAGTTTTGACCACATGACTCCCAAGAACCAAAGACATGTCATATGCTATTTATTTAATGTTAATGTATAGACCTCAAATCGACCTAATATAAGACCATATATATATTTTAAAGAATATTATGCTTAAAATGAACAAAAGTGACAGTAAAAACCTTTATAATGATCAAAATGACTTTTATTTCACATAAATATTGTTTCTTTGGACAAAAGGAATTCAAATAATAAATAAATATAGTGTCCACAAAAATATTTAGCAGTGCGACCATTTTCAACATTGATAATCAAAAATGTTTCTTCAACACCAAATCGTTATATTATTCGATTTCTGAAGGATAATGTGACAATTGACTGGAGTGATGATGCAAAAAAAAAAAAAAAAAAAAAAGTCCTAGAAAAACTTTTGTGTCTTTCTTATGCAGCTGTGGTACATGCTATGATTTATGAATTTTAAGTAATTTGGAAATAAAATATCACATTTACTCAATTTTATAGCCTGTTTAGTATCAAGAGTTTTGATGATGGAAATATATTTGGTTGAAATCCTGAATAACGTTTCAACAGAAGTTAAAGAAATACTGAATTGCTTGTGCTGGAAGCAATATATCTTGTTTACAGTACAATATGATTTACATGCAAATAAATCCAAAACCCAGTGCTAATTGAAACTCACAAAGTCATACGTTGTGTACTTTGCTTGGCAATAGATCCATTTAGGCCACTGCACACATAAAAATTAGAATTTTTCAATCTATATCCTTTGCGTTGATGCAGCTCATTCAGTCACATTTCTAATTTGCCAGTACTAATGCACTTACGTGATTATTATGTGAAGGCAGCAAAGCTACTTTGAGAGTACAGCTTGTTCCATTACCTTGTATCCATACCAGAAAATAACAGACAGCTGTTGCTACATTTTATTTTAAAATAAACAAAGAATTACAGTCATCTACTGTAGCATCATGTATTCAGATTTAATATAAATTACTCCTTCTATATATCAAAGATGATTAATATAAATGAATTTAAGTTAGTATGAAAGCTCTGCATAAGGAATACATTTAACATGTTATTGACTAAAAATCTTCTCCGCCATTGAGCTGTTAACTGAAGAAAAGTTGCAGCTGGATCAATGATTCCAGAGCTGAACAACTCTTGACTGCCCATTAAGTCAGATTTGTGAACTGGGTCAAATGGTTCATTGAAAAGAACCAGTTTAAAATAATAATTCATTTACTTATCCACTTAATTTCACTGACTCTGTTACAGGTACAGTTGACTCAGTCATATGGGTCATTTTTATAATGCTTTTTATTCTTTTGGAATTGTTACACAGAAAACAACTGTGAATACTCTCTGAAACTTTCCTTTCGGGTAAAATGTCCCATCAAGATCTCCATATTTGAAATTGGGTACTGCTGTGAAAGGAACAGGTTCCAAGTGTCATTTCTTGAACTAGTGTCCAGATTTCCACTCAGTGGGTTTTCACTGGCCTTTTAAAATCTAATAGCATGCTATATTTAACTATATTTTAGCACAGCTCACCACACAAATTTATTAATAACACTTGTGGGCTTTATGTGGTAGTCAAAACATTCCAAAAAGAGCGTAATATGGCCTTGTCTTTGAAAGAAATGGTGAAGTTTTGCTGTTTCTTTTCCTAACGTGCATAGAACATTAGCACACAAAAGATAGGGCTCTTCAAACTGAGGTCAGCAGACCCATGCAAGTGTGGTCTTTATGGAGATACCTCCTCTCCATCTCTTCTTGTGTCATGACCATTACTGAGGACCCACAATGCTCTAGTGGGCCTCTGGTGTAATTAGCCCAGATGCACAATGGATCCATTTCTGCTGTACCACTCATTCTTGAGCCCCTGTGAATGCAGCATTGCCTCAAACAGTGGAGGAAGAGACCTGCTCGCATTATTTTAAAAGAGAAGGTGATAATAATAACCCCGAATAGGCCTAGAGTAAAAGCAGATATGGTTGCAATATGCCCCCCTTTAAAGGGAAAAAAGGCACCACTGGATTTATCCTGTATGAGCTGAGTGCACTCTCATCAAATATCTAAACTCTGAAACCAACCTTTTCGGAAACCAGCAATCAGCTATCATGAACATAGGTTTGTTTCTAATTAATAAGCCATGGGCACACAAGGCCCCCTAGGGCCATTGCCTGCACTGCCAGTAGGAACAATGAAGTGGCATAAGCTGTAACAGTAATGTCATTTAAAGTGGTCATGAATTGAAAAAGCAAAATTCCATTGATATATTGACATATACAAGGTAAGTGTTCTATTTAAAAAAAAAAAAAAAAAAAAAACACCCTGTAAGTTTTAGAACTCTCTTTAGAACTTTCTCATTAGTATGCTTGTGGAATGTACCACGTATATATATATATATATATATATATATATATATATATATATATATATATATATATATATATATAATAGAGAGAGAGAGAGAGAGAGAGAGAGAGAGAGAGAGAGAGAGAGAATAAGCACTGCCTCTGCATCTTTAGATCACTGCCTGTTTAGTCCCGCCCACTGATTCATGCATGTGTTTACAAGATAGCAGGACACTGAAATCAAACAATAAAGATGTCGCCGAAGACAAGAAGACACTGTGCTGTGCCATGTTGTGGAAAAAGCAGTCTGTGCATCGCCTTCCTTCTGATCATAACATTAGGAAAGTGTGGATGAACCTTAATGAAGTTCTTTCTTCAGTAGTTCTTGGTCTTGTGTTGTGTTTCTTTTTTTATATTATTTTAGTATATGTAAACTGTGTTTACACTGCTTTTTTTTTTAAATGGGTGGGTGCCAATGTTTCATATATGGCATGCATTCGACCAAACAAAGTACAGTATTGTCACTGGTAGTTCCTACTGTCTTGAGGTAAACCCTTCTCTGAAGTAGTCCCCCAAATTGTGTTAGTATAACTGAAATCTTTCCAAAATCCTGTAGTGTAAAGATGCCAAAAAGGTACTTCCAGCAATAGTTATAGGCACTATGTAAACATTCCTCTGGTGTGAAAGCCCCTATAGTTCACCTGTAGTTCTTGCAGGTATATAGGAATATATTGTAAACAAGAACTAAAAGTTGTATGATGACAAATGTTTTGTTGTTTAGTAGCTAGACAAGATACGACAAGTCACTTGACACAGTTGCAGCCAATCAGAAAATAGTATGTTTAATACTTTAGGGTGTGGGAATATGGACAGATGATATTGTTTGTTCTGAAATAGGGCAAATAGTTTTACCATTCATTGCATGCTGTTACTCTTTTAGTCATCTAAGCTAATGATATAGCAGTGGAAGTATACTTTATTTTATAACTGAGGAACTACTCCAACGCTGATGAAATAGGTTCTTTCGATATGCAGAATAGATTCAACAGCATACTAGCTCAAACATCTTGGTATTGTCCTTTATTAACCCCAGAATAATTTAATCAAGATTGGTTAACAAGTACAATTTTACTTCAAGGAACAACTTTTGAACCTCCAGCACTTTAAACATATCACCTGAGGTACTTCTTTGTGATTTTCAGTTTTTAGGTAGAAGAGAGCAATTTTATTCTGTTATTCTGCTCAGTCTGAAAGTGTGTTCGAGTGACATTGTTCACTACTAGAATAGTCCACTGCCTTAGAGCAGTGGTTCCCAACCACATTCCTGGGGGCCTCTGACACTGCACATTTTGAATGTCTTCTTTGTCTGGCACACACATTTGAGGTCTTGGAGATTCTTCTAATGAGTTGATGACATGAATCAACTGCAAAAATATGCACTGTTGGGGGTCTCTAGGATGTGCCTGAAGGGGGTGCCCCATCCTGTTCTTGGAGGTCTACCTTTCTGCAAAGTTCCGCTCCAACCCTGATCAAACACAACTGAATCTAATTAAAATCTAGAGGAGCCCTTATAATTAGACAGGTGTTTTTGATAGGGGCTGGAACTAAACTCTGCAGGTCGGTGGTTCTCCAGGAATAGGATTGGGCATCCCTACCTTAATGTATTACTATGAACCATTTAGGACCCCTGAGAGTATTTGATTATGACACCCATATGGCATTTTCTGGAATCCTTCAGTTTCATTTCCGTTTTCTGAGTATCAGCATTGTGTATAGCATAATGAGATTCACTTTGTGTTTTATAATGGATGTTTACTCAAACGTGAGGTTGAATGCTATTGATGTTTGATAATAGCTTAGTGTAGGATCATGTCCACTTTGAATTATGATGGTAATTATCCTGATAGTTGTGCTTGTCTTTTGGCTATAGTGTTTTTGGTTCTGCAAAGCCAATTAATTTGAAGCAATCACCTGTGCTTCAGTATCTTATTGCTTTTGAATATAAAATACAGTAATCCAAATAGCTGTAATTCATTAATAAACCAACGTCCCCTCATTAGCTTGAAATTAATGGTGGGTTTTGAAAAAGAGCATCTATGTTCTCCAGACCAAGGGGGAAAAAATTATATATCTTGGCAATGTTTTACTCAAATGCTGCCGTTTTGCCCGGAGCAAAACCATTGAAGTGGTGGTTCTCGATTATTCAAATAAATGTGCACCTTTTGCAAATTTTTAACCACACACACAGACTATCCAATAGGACTAAAAAAAATCAAACAAAAAATGTGGAAAATACTGTCCATGATTAACCTACCAAGACAGCTTGTCAAGGTTTGCTTTTATGAATTATTGATCATTGATCACTGGTTGGGCTTCTTATAAGTGCTAATGAGAAATGATGGCTGTCAGAGGCTCTGTGGGGAGTGCATTACCTCCCTAATGACCTGGTTTCAACATTATTTAAAGTTCTCTGAATCCAATTGACTCACATCTATTCTCATTCTCCAGACTCCTGGTGTTAGAGCATTTGGCCTTAGAGTGGTCTCCTTTAACCACTATACACACAACTCTCTCATATGTGCTAATTACCCACATTTTGATATAGGTTTTTAATATATGTAACATATATAATAATCAAGGGCAATCATCGCAAATGAAGTCATTAGGTCGAGTGCAAAAGAACCGGTGAACCGTTTTCTTCAACCAGTTTATTCAATCGAACTGTCCGAAAGAACTACTGGTGATCCGAAAACCGATGCAACCAGTTCTTGACTCGAGAACGAGTCAATCTTTTGTTCGTTATCTGGCTCTGCTCTGTGTTCATCGTCAGTTCTCTCTTCACAGCAGTTCAGTCAGTGTACTGTTTGAGTAAATGAATCCCTCCGGGATATTGGTTTGTTTTAACTCAGAGGGAGTGTCAGCCACATTAAAAAAGTTAACAGCTTAAGTCATTTGCGGAATAATGCTTATTGGATACGTAAACAGTTTTAAACAATTCGGTTCGATTTGGTGAACTGGTTCAAGAAGATCCGGTTACATCGAATGATTCTTTCGCGAACCAGATACACTGTTGTGTTTTGAACTCTCTCACAACAGACACAGAAGAGAAGACAATGCTGAATAAATCATAGTTTTTGCTATTTTTGGACCAAAATGTATTTTCGATGCTTCGAAAAATTCTAACTGACCCTCTGATGTCACATGGAATACTTTGAAGATGTTTTTCATGGACAGTATACAATGTACACAATGCACAGAGTTTCAATGGAGGGACTGAGAGCTCTCGGACTAAATCTAAAATATGTTAAACTGTGTCCCGAAGATGAACGGTCTCACGGGTTTGGAACAATATGAGGGTGAGTTATTAATGACATAATTTTAATATTTCGGTGAACTAACCCTTTAAGTGCTGTTTTAACATCACGGACAGTTTTTGTTGTGTTGAAGGCGCACAGTATATATTTACATATTCATCTAAATGCCGCTCAGCAGCCCCAGGTTCTCAGGTTAACTGAAGCTCTGTCTAATTCTTTTGAAATGAATCAAGAGAGCTGTAATACAGTCTTGCGCTACAGCGCCAAACTGGTCAAACCACATTATTACAGGCTCTCACATTAGGTAGATACGAGATCAAACTACTACTCAACCACTACTCAAATCATCTATTAACGGCGCAATAAACTGATTAGAAGGCAAAAAAAGCTCCCCAAAACAGAAACTCAAAGAGAAGTTAAAGACTTTGACTTAACACAAGGAAAACGTCTCGGGTTACGACTGTAACCCTTGTTCTCTGAGAAAGGGAATGAGAACTGTGTTGAATGACACTTTGGGGGAAATGCCCCTAAGCATAGCTCTTCTGAAGTATGAATGAAACTAAGCCAACCCTGATTGGTGTTGCGTCAAGATGTAATGTGCGACGCCATATGCAGAAGCTACAAAAGGATGCCGGCACACAACAGAGATAGCTTCTGTGATGAAGCAAGCGCTTCCAGGCAGGGGGAGATGTGCGGAAGGGACGCAGTTCTCATTCCCTTTATCAGGGAACAAGGGTTACAGTCGTAACCTGAGACATTCCCCTTTCGAGGGAACTTCGAACTGCATTGAATGACACTTTGGGGGAACGACTACCCACTACGAGTATGCAACAACGAGCCCTGCCTGTCCTAGTGTGAAGCTGTGCACAGACACACTTAGGATGAGAGTTCAAAGAGTGCCAGGTGTCAATGGAATGTCCAGGCTGTAAAATCTAATAAAAGTTTGAGGGGTGGCCCATCCTGCTGCATTGAAGACCTCCTGGATCAGGGCCCCTGAAAGGAGGGTTCTATAGAATGCCATGCCTCAGGTAGAGTGAGCCCTCATGGCCAGAGGTGAAGGCAAATTGTGCACCTTGTAAGCCATAGATATAACTTGGACATTCCAGTTGCTAATGGTCTGTTTGGAAGCAGGAAGCCCCTTCTTGGGTGACCCGAAACACACTAACAACTGGTCTGACTTCCACTATGAGGAGGACCTCTGGATATATATTTTGAGAGCTCTGACAGGGCAGAGCAGGTGAAGTTTCTCCTCATCCGCCGTCACCTGAGACGGAGGATGACAAGCATGCAGAACCATAGGCCGTGCCACATTAGACGGCACCTTGGGCAAATAGCCCAGCCTAGGATGTAGGATGGCTTTGATGTCGCCTGGAGCAAACACCAGGCACCCGTTAGATATAAAGGGCGCCTGGAGATCTCCTACACTCCTCAGAGAGGTAATGGCCAACAAGAAAGCCACCTTTAGGGAGAAGTTCTTAGAATGTTCTTATGACATTAATCTATTCAGAACAGTAACCCCCTCTAACGAAACTCATACTGTATTTGTTGTATAACCGTGTCCGTAATGGAGAGATGCTCAATCGGTCTTCCAGGGCAATCAAAAGGGAATCTTTATATTATTGCCTTGCAGCAGTCAGAGACAAAAATGTCTGTGTGTGGCAGCAGGTAGTGAGGTGTGTACAGGTAAGAGAATGCTGGGACTTGTGGAATGACAGCAAAACTACTCAGTAGCATGAAGTCTGTAGAAGTCATCCAAAGATGTTCACACACAGACGGCAGAGATGGATCTCTTGGGGCCCATTGAATAAACTTATAAACTGAGTTATATAACTGCAGAGAAGGGATGTGTCCTATTTGTATTACAAATGAAGCTGTCAAGCTTAGTGAATCTGATGGCTTGCAATGGTTGGAATCTAGCTATTGGTAAACTTGAAATCATGAAAAAGCAGTAACTGAATGCAGTGTTATTTTAGTTTTATTGAGATACTACTGTATTTCTGTTACTGATATTTTAAGTAAAATATGTATATGTATATGTATGTATGTATGTATGTATAAGGGAAAAAAAGTCTAACCCAGTGGGCAATTTATGTTGAAAATACATAAAGCTGGCATCAAAACTGATGTAAGAATTGGTCAAATACACAAATCAAACTGATGTCAAAAACTTGAAGTTGGTTTGATATAAATTAAACAAATTTTAGTATGGTCATAACTTCCTATTTTCACCTAATTAACACATAATTCCATTATCACTTTTTTCCATGTTTGTAGACAAATATCTACAACGGGGCTAAAGGCACGGCGGGGTAAAAGGTGCCTTTGATATTATTTTTCTCTAAAACACTAGATACAGAAAAACTTGCCGTAGCTCTTCCCACAACATCTCCTTTTCAAGATGCATGTACAAATGTGGCTGATCCTTAAGGTTATCGCGGGCAGCAAAGCAAAGTTGATTCGTGCAAATTAATAAAGAATACAGATGCAACATCTAATTTCTAGGGCTGTGAATCTTTGGCAAGACAGCGATTCAATTTGATTACGATTCATAGGTTTTCGATTCGATTCAAGAACGATTTTTGCATTTTAGAACGATTCATTCGATTCTTAGCATTTTTAATCGATTGCTGTTCAAGATCGGGCGATTCACGATTCAAAAATCATGTTTCAAGATCGATGCATATGAATCGACAGGGTTTGTAATCGATGCATCGAGAAAACGAGTGAATCGTGACACCCCTACTAATTTCCATTACGACCAGCGCAATATACCAACACAGTGCAAATTAGCATGAGTATATGGTCAGATTCAGATTAGGTGTTCTTCTAGCATTCAAACTAAATTAATATATGTGGGAAAAAAAATATCTTCCTGCTACTATACGCTCTCTGTTCTCTCCTAGCAACAACAAATGGAGCCATTTCAAGCATTAAATAGTGTAAGACATGCTCTTTGGAGGCATTAAGTAATGGTGCAAATACCAGTCATTTGACGAGTGCCAACGTTAGTAAATCAAGTTCCATTAATAGCTTTAATACTCTCCTCCCATAAATTTTGCTTCTGAAAGGAAAAAAAAAAAACCTGCAAATGCATATTCAATAATGTCAGGTGCTAAACTAACTGTGTTCATACCTTTTCAGCACTAATTCTTCACTGTGCGTCTTTAGTAATTCCTGACAGTACTATTTTAATGCCAAAAGACAGTTTGGGCTAGCTGTTAGCAATTCTGGCCCTGAGAGGTGATGATGCAAAATTGCTATTATTTATATATAAATATATATATATATATATATATATATATATATATATATATATATATATGTAGGGGTGACTCCAAATAGTCGACGATTTGATGCTTCGATTCAAAGAGCCTGATTTTACTATTTGCAGGCTATTATGATTATGCCATTCTAACTATATGTGAGCGCTCAAATGTCTGATTTCACATAGAAATTGTGGGTTTCTCCCAATAAATTAATATGCAGCCTATTATGATAAAGCCGTGAATAAGAATCTGAAAAGAAAGGAGCTTCAAATAAATATTTCAAAGTGCGTGAATAAATCCAACCACCCCTATAGATTTGTGTTACACTTTCCATAATCTGTCACCGACAGAGGAGCATCTTGGCGGCAGGGAATTTTAAAATTGTATCAATAATCAAACTGACACAGGCAGAGACTGGAATTTTTTGAACAGGTAGGGTACAAGCGATTTCATTTTACTAGGCAGAATATTAATAACTATGACTGGACTGTCACACCCATAGCATGTTATAATGAGAACACCATTATAATAAAATGCTGTGAATTTTTCAGTGTTTAGCTGCCGTGTTTCTGCACATGGTTTCGTGAAGAACACATCCACAAAAGGAATATGCCACCACACACGCGTTAATTTGCATTCGGGCTCTTTTAGCAGATAGCCTATGAGTCCTAATATTAGCGTTATGTTGTATAAATAATAAAGCATATTCTACATGAAATTATGAGTTTAATCCCATTGATTAAAAAATTGTTATCAAATGCGTCACTCTACTGGTCATCTTCAGGGTGCAGCTCACAGAAATGCAGAACATAACTACTGTCATATAGGCTAACTTTATAATGAGAGCCCTATTGTAAAAATTATGAATTGTTAGGGTTTCTCTTAACCCATCCAAAGTGCACACGCACAGCAGTGAACACACACACACACTGTGAACACACACCCAGAGCAGTGGGCAGCCATTTATGTTGCGGTGCCCGGGCAGCAGTTGGTGGTTCGGTGCCTTGCTCAAGCCTCATGTCTTTTAACCAATTCACAGAAACAAATCCATATCACTACAGTAAGCAACATCTGTAACTAATCTCCTATCAGTCCAATCTTTAGGTAAACGTGACAGACTGAGACAGAAAATTGGTGCACAAAGCTGAGAAAATGGAGCTCATTTCATCTGAATTTGTGCATTATGCGGAAGGGTTGCCAAATCAAAGAAAACTTGATAGGACCCTTCACCCTGAGAAGTGCAAATCTGCAACCCAGCAGGACCCGGCTAGTGGATGAGAAATCAAAAGTGCAATCAAGCAAAGAAAAACAGAAGAGGCTGCAGTCTTCTCCATAGGCCTGTGGAGATCATTTGAGGAGGGGCAGGTAAGACTGAAAAGTAACGCTCTGCTCACTGCTTAGAGATTAGATCTAGCTGTAGAGACCATGCGCTGGAGGTCATTTATTCTCACTTTGCCAGCACTAGGCCCATTAATCTAAATCAAGTCCTCGCTCTAGTTTGGGATTGTAGCAAGCTCGGTGTGTTTTTCCTGTTGTATTTTCGCTCAATGAAGGTTTAAAGATACTCATCCATCTGAAGCACTGCAGTGTAACTGTGCTATCAGCGGCTCCACCTCACGCTTACTCTGTTCTACAGTACCTTAGCAGAATGACAAAAGACACTGTGATGTAAGACATGTTCATCAATTACTGCACTAAAGTGATTAAAATCAGAACATTTCAACATATATTGAAATGGCTATTATAAAATATGAGTATTAGGTTGCAATATAATAATGGCAGCTATGAAATTATCAATAAAAGTGAACAATTTTGTTTAAAAAAGAAAAAGGAAAAAGAAGAAAAACTTACAGTGTAGTGAAAATTATTATGAACCAAACAATCATGGAGGGAGAAAATGACAAACAAAAAAAAAAATACATAAAAAAAAGATATATATATATATATATATATATATATATATATATATATATATATATATATATATATATATATATATATATATATATAAATAATAAAAAATAAACAAATATATAAAAAAATTAAATAAAATTATGCAGCTCCAAATAAAAAATAGTTGGGTTTTATGATCAAATATTTGACCATATTTTGGATAATTTTCACTGTCATGATACATCTTATTATACAGTGGTTTATAGTATGTAAATTTAATTAGAAATTGTGTGTATTGTAAAAACTTGACTTTTAAAGTTCAAAGAAATTGTCAGACAACAAAATACACCTTGAAGGACACCATGACAAGATAAAAATGCTTGATCCATACAGCTGGATTTCTCAAATCGAAGTAGCTAAATTTCTGGTTCAACTGTTTATATAGATCTTACTTGTTGTGGAATTTAAATTATTGTTGGTAACTGTGTGCAACAGGAGCATTAGTAATTATAATAAAGCTCTGAGCTGCGGAGGTAATTGGCTCTCTAAATGAGGTAGGTAAACCCTAATGTGCAACCGATTTGGTAAAGCTTTTTTTATTGATTTTGTTGTTTGTATTCATAGAGTACAATGCCATTGCCCCTTGATATGGCCTCTCAGGGGGGAAATTGCTGGTAAACTATGCTGGAAACATTGCCAATCTCCCTGTGTCTCTCTCCCTCTGTCTTTCCTTCTACATCAGAATACTTATCCAATGCACGACCATGGCATCTTGCGAGTGGATCTGCAGCAGATCACCTCTGACACATTTCACATTTTGAGGAGGTGGGGTGTCCTCCTCAGTTTCAGCGTGAATGTGTAATGTGTGTGTCTTCATTGGCATGCTTGTATTCTCCCTCCTTCGCTATGTAATTCCCTCTTTTTTTATAGTAGCAGCTGAATGAAACATTGCTGTCTATATTATAATAGTAATAATAATAATAATAATAATACTAATAATAATTCCTCAGGAGACAATATAAATATTCACTAGTGATAAAACTGTCGACCTACTGGGTGTACACAGTAACAAACTGATTTAAAAGTTACGAAGTAGATTATTTTGCTTAATTTGTACTTTAAGTACAAGTAAAAGTACAGCTTTAAAAATATACTCAAAAAACTACAAGTACACCCGCCCCCCTCCAAAAAAAAAAAAAAAAAACTACTTAATTACAGTAACCTGATAGTTGTAATTTGTTACTTCCCACCACTGTTGAAAAGTGATGTGAAGGGGTATGTGTTGGGTCAGGAACCATGATGAGTGAGGAGGAAGAGATCCAAAAAGAGATTTTAAAAGTGAGCACTCCAGCTCCTCCATCTGTGTTGCAGTGAGCTCTACTGCTCAGACTCCACACTACGCACAGAGACTTGAACAGCACACTTTTTTCTAAGCAAACATTAGATTAAGCGGCCATGTAAAGTTGCTAATACTTACATATTTCAGATGTTAAGCCATATTTGAGGTCGATGAATGATAGGCAAATGTTTGGATGTACTGCCCGATTTACTGTATTACCAAAGACTATATTGAGATGAGAAAGCAGTTGCAGTGTGAAAAAACAAAGATTGTCAGTGATCTAAAATGTTCTGCACATGAATTATGGGCCAATATTTCAGTAGAAGAGATGTTTATTGAAGGATACTAAGAACAAAATATTATCAACAAAATTATATATATATATATATATATATATATATATATATATATATATATATATATATATATATATATATATATATATATATATATATATATACCAAATTGTCCATCAGTCACTTAATTCCATTAATGGAGAAACATCTGAAATGTTAATGAGATTTAATTTGTGATTTGTTTTCTCATGGTTTGGGTTTAGAGTTACAATACGTATACGTGTTTTGCCTACAGCATAACTGCTTGACAGAAATGTTGTTCAAACGTTTTTGACTCAGAATGCATTCTGCTTGGTTAAATCACGTCTTGTCATGTGTGTGGTTTGTTGTTATTCCACATGTAAGAAGCGTTCAGTGATAAGAGGCAGGCTCGTTTATCTGAAGATCACATGATGTAGGTCACATGAGCAGACAGATGTCATGCCCTTGATGGCAGCTCCTTATAACCAAGGCTGCTCTGCAGGCGTGCTCCGCTGATTGCTGTGAGACCGGGGAGAACTCCTGGAGAGATGGAGGACGAGAGATAGGGCTGATGTTTTGCTCAGCAGGGGTGGCGGAGGATGGAGGACAACACCTGTCAGTCAAGCTCTCTTAAAGCTCGTCTAATGATTCCACTCACAGAGCTGAATTTGTGTGCTCCTCTTTTAACCAAAAGGACAAACGGATGGATTTTAACATAACTGAAAAAAAAAAAAAAAAAACACTTTACTCCAGAGAGAATATCACGGGAGATTTTCCACACAATCTCCGTTTGTGGCACATAAGCTCTAGCCACAGGACGCCCGAAACATTGGAACAGACCTTCAATTGCACATTACTCAGAGTGTAGTTTGTTCCGTTTGTTCTGATGCTAGATTCGAATCAGCAATTGGGTTTCCTCCGACAGTTAAATTAAAGCTTTGTTTGAAAACACACTCGCGGATTCACTAAACAGTTTTGCGAGCGGCACCTAACTATTATCCACCTGCGATCCAGTTTAGTGAGGTGCTAAATGTGCTGAAATAGCTCTGCATCCTGAGTATGCAAATTAAGTCATTGTCATTCTTTTCAGCACAAACACACTGGCTTTCTATGTAAATAAGGTTTATTATGAATTATTTAGCCTTATTTATGTAACTCAGCACTTTTTTTTTTTTTTGGAGTTTGGTAGTTTTGTCCACGGAAAGCAGTAGGTAAACAGTATTTATTTCGAAGAGATGTTTGTTTATATTCTGATAATGGCAGCAGTAGGCTAATGCATCAATTAAAAATATATTTATATGGTAATAAAACTAATTAAAGTTACAGTATGACACCAGTCAAAATCAATCAACCAATCAATCATTCAGTCAGTCAGTCAGTCATTTCAGACTGTTTAGATTAATGTAACATCATTCATGTTGGATTCATACTGTAAGACTGAAAGTCTGAGTTAGCATAAGACTAGAACAATGAATAGGCATCCTTCTCTACTGAAAAAAAGCCTTGCAAATATCCAGATGCCAGACAGATTGATGCCAGACAGATTGGTTGGAGTATTTCAGAAACTTTTGATCCACTGGGATTTTTACGCACAACCATTTTACGCTCAACCATCATTTATCTTCCAGAGAATGGTTTGAAAAAGAAAGACAAAAAATCCAGTGAGCAGAAGTTATTTGGCTGAAAATTCCTTGTTGATGTCAGGGGTCAGAGGAGAATGGCCAGCCAGGTTTGAGCTGATAGAAAGACAGGCAGGGGTGTTGAACTGTTTGAAAAAGGAAGAGAGAGTGCATACAATGAACCAAAAAAATAATTAATTATTTAATTTAATTTAATTTAATTGTGGGAGGGGTGTAGAATCCCTAGGAACTCCATGAGGAAGAGCATCTCTGAAAGCGAAACTCGTCAAACCTTTGAAACAAATCTATGAAACTAATACTACAATTTGCACAGCCTCTCCAAAGCTGGACGATAGATGATTGGGAAAATATTGCCTGGTCTGATGAGTCTCAATTTCTGCTTTCGGATGACATTCGGATGGTATGGTAAGAATTTGCCATAAATAACATGAAAGCATGGATCTATCCTACCTTTTTATCAACAGTTCAGGCTGGTGGTGGATCTTGTCAAATTTGGTCCCATTAGTACCAACTGAGCATTGTTTAAATGCAACAGTTTACCTGAGTGTTGTTGCTAACCATGTCCATCTCTATATGACCACAGCGTACACCTCTTATGCTCGCTGCTTCCAGCAGGATAACATGCTGCGTATCATTTCAAACTGGTTACTTGAACATGACAATGAATTCACTACACTTCTGGTTATTTCACTTTGTTAATATCATAATAGTTCTGAACATTCAGTAAGGTGCATTTTCATGTATGAAAATTGAAAGTCTGACTGTGGGATGAGGGTATAAAATAAAATAAATTCTTTCTAAAAATCCCTCCCACATAATTTCGTTAGTTTCAAATGGTTTTCCTTGATTAAAAGCTCAACAGTCCATTGATTTTACTACTGTGAATTCCAGTCTATCATGAAACCATGTAACACTTTAATGTGCTCTTAAAACGATAAAAGATGAAAAGTGAAAAGATATGAACTGCCTGAGGATGAAAAGATCACATGAAAAATGCAAAAGTGGCAAGAGATTGTCTAGCAAGTATTTCAGCCGGGATTAAAAGAGTGATTTGGGTAGATTGATATCATTTAAAAGATTTGCTGCATGCTGCAGAGAACCGGCAGCTGCAGTTTTAGATTCTCTGAAAGGGAACGGATGAGAAAGAATCAGAAGGATTATTATATCAGACACCCACAATGTGCCAACTCGAGTGTTTAAGAGTCGCACGGGTCATGATGAAATGAGAGCGCTCTGAATTTTCCTTGAACCCTGGACTGTATCTGCTTTATCTGTGACCTGAAGGACCAGGACCTCTCTTCGTCTCTAGCAGAAGTCTCCACCCCCAGGCTGCTCTTTGACCGTTACATCACTCATTTGTTGGATTTTATAAACACAATTTCCATCATCTATCCTCTTAGCTGCAGTATAGTTTAAATTACTGCAGATTTTTGGAGCTTGTTCAGATATATATATATTTTTTTTTTCATTGAAGGATTTAAGAAAGGAAACAAACAGCATTTATAAAGCCTGTAGCCTAACATTTTCAGCAGTGCATGTAATAAAAATACGGGTTAGACAGATTGCCCTCTGTCTTCGTCCCTATGGTATTGAAACTTCAAAGCCAATATAGATTCACTTCATGAATTTTCTCAGAAGATACAGTAAATAAACAGCCTTCTGTGAGGAATGATATGTGCAGTTCCCACACACTGGAAGCCTTCCTTTTGCTTGTATACCACACTATTTTTAAACTCCAGTCTGTTGCTTCGGCCTCAAACTATATCGAGTGTGATTCACAACGTTTGGGATCAGAATAGCCTCCATTTTAATACATGATGCCTAAATAAATCCTCCTCCTTGGATGTAATAAACAACTTCACATGGTTGTGACTAAAGAACATCCCCGGTTACAAGCAAGAACGTGGCGTCTTCTTCAGTACTGACCTCCAAAGAAAGTAACCACAGCGTCTCATCTTGGAGCAATCAGACAGACTGTCTCTTAGCAACAGAGTAATAAATGAGAATAGTTGAATAAGCATTGTCGTCAAGGCCGGAGCTTTCTGTATAGGTTTGCCAAATGAGGTTATTAAGTATATAAAGTCATTTCTAAATATTACGGTTAGATTCAAATTAAATCTAATTAAATCCCTAGTGTTAGAGTCAGTAACCCGTAGATAAGTTCTTCGCACAAAGAAATGACTCATGCTTCACTTTGCTTTATTTAAATTTTACTTATTTGTTTATCTTATTTAAAAAATTGTATATCATATTTTATATAAAATCCAAATGAAGTGTATTTTTAGGACTACCAAGTTTACCAAAAATAAAAAGGTATAATACAACATGCATTGTTTTATTTATTATTTAATTGATTGATTGATTGACTTATGGTTGATTTAAGGAAGAAATATGGCCCAAACATGTTCTGGGCAGGCTTCAGTTTTGTATACGGCCATTTTATTGAGCTTTCCTCCGTGTATGATTGATCTTGCATTTTGTTTATTTGCATTTAGCATTATTCTTAAATATTATATTGTATATTTCAATAATTGTATTATATTTTTAAATAGCTAAGCCATTTTAGGACCCACACAGTGTTTCAAAGTATAACATTATCAACATGGTCTTTAAAATAAATAAAAAATGCATGATAATGCCAGTGTTCTGTTACAAAAATATCCATATTATTAATTCTTGAACATAATTAAATGACAGAAAACAAGCTTTACCGTACACACTTTGATGTTGGTACCATCACTGCTAAGCATTAGGCAATTATGAGGACATTTTCCATGTTTACCTATTCCGCAAACAACGTGTTTATTTCCCTCTTGGGCAAGCATGCATGTAAACTTAACCATATTAAATTGGATACACCTTGCAATTGAGCTGACTCATGTAACATGGCAGGATGAGAATAAAAGTGCTGTGTCTTTGATCATTTAGATGAGCTGTTCGCCTGAAGGAACACATCCTCCCTGAGTGCTGGAGAAGATGGCTCTCAGTTTCTGTTTATGTCATATAGAACAGTACCTCCCGCAAGCCTAGACCCAGCCTGACCAAAGCCACCTCAATCCTCACAGAAGTAAAAACAAGCCAATCTCACCGGGAGAAGACAAGTTTAGATAGAGTGTCAGAGCAGGGACAGGCTGATACGCCTTTCACACAGAGTTTCAACTTTCAAAATAATGATAGTCCGAGAGAGATAGGCGAACGAGTCAACAAAAACGCAATCGACTTGGATATCAGGATCAGTTTGAGGATCTGTGCTGTCACTCTGTTGTGAAATTGTAGCCCTCTCATACAAGAACCTCCTCCTGCTGACCCATTTGCTTGGAGACTGTTCTAAAATGCAACTCAACCTCAATTGAATGCTGGGTAATAAGACACAAACCATTTCAAGAATCATTATTGTTATCCACAAAACAAATTTGCTCTCTCTGACAGCTGAAATGCGAGACGCCGGCTTGATAAAATGCTCCAGACGTCCTCAAGGAGGGAACATTGTACCCAGGTTGGTGATTAGATGATGTGCAAACCAAATTACGACCTAATTGTGTTAAACAGCAAATTCTCAGTGGCTGTTTTTTTCTGTGAACATTCTAAAAATAAACAATGAAGGTGACTCTTTTATAAGAAACTGCATCATAATATGTGCTTTAAAAGCACAGCTTATGCAAAAAAATAAATAAAAAATAAATAAATAAAATAAAATAATTAAATAAAAAAATGTTGGCATTTTCTCACCTTCATGTCAGTCAAAACCTGTTTGACAGCTGTTAAACACACACACAAAAATGTTTTGTTTGAAAAACTGCATGGGGGCTGCATAAATGTGACTCTGGGCCACAAAAAGAAGCACTGGTATTTGTAGCAATATTTGTAGCAATAGCCAACAATACATTATATGGGTCAAAATAAAAATAAAAATATTTTGTGACAAAAATCATTAGGATTTCCTACCATAGATATATCAGGCAAAAGCTTTCCACTGATGTACGGTTTGTTAGGATAGTAGAATATTTGGCCGAGATACAACTACTTGAATATTTGGAATCTGTGTAACGATCGATCACAGGAAACGAGAGATCCAGAAGCAGTGTGGTTAATGGGTTATCCAAAAATCAGTATCCAAACAGGCAAGAGGTCATAACCATATAATCGGTCCAGAAACAAAACAAACAAGAAACTAGAAAGCAGGAGGGAACACAAGAAATCCAGGTGACAGAAAACAAGGACTCCATGACACAGACAGAAAACAGACCAGTATATGTAGACAGTCTGACCTTTGCTGATGTGAGTAATTTAAATAAAACATTCACCGCAATTCAGTCACCGTAGGACTTGGTTTCGCTGATTACATGCAGATGTTCCTGTTTCTTTATCTCCTATGTCCAACTGTCTTTGGTGGGGAACACTATCTGCTTTCCCATTAGCAGTTGTAGCATCATGTCTATGTACATTTGCACTAAGATGAACTCAGGTGAACTTTATTCACTCAACTTTGCTGCATGGGAAAGTGCCAGCTGTCTTTGAAATTGAATGACTTCAGCTTGCTTTGTTGCCACAACTGTATGAGAAGACTTTTCCCATGAAGAATGATCTACCGTGATTCGTGCATTCTCTTTAGACATCAGTGGAAAACATTTCATCAGAAATGTATCTAGGATGCCTGCAACTCCTTGTGGTGAAATATATATTTTGAATGTTTATTGCAGTAATCCATCAAAATGAATAATTACAATTAACATACTTTTTAAACAGCTGTATAATATACCACTTTATTTAAAAAAAAAAAAAGATAAAAAAAGAAAAACACATTATATAAAGGTTAGAGATTGATTTGCATTTCAGTGAGTCAAATAAGTATTTGATTCCCTACCAACCAGCAAGAGTTCTGACTCCCACAGATGGGTTATGTGCCCATGTGAAACACAGATTAGTCCTGTCACTTCAAGAATGTACTCCTAATGTCAGTTCGTTAGGTGTATAAGACATCTGTCAACACAATCTGTATCTTCCATTCCAACCTCTCCCACCACCATGGGCAAGACCAAAGAGTTGTCAAAGGATGTCAAAGACAAGACTGAAGATCTGCACGAGGCTTTAATGGGCTACAAGACCATCAACAAATATCAAAATAACAGTCTATCTATCTATCTATCTATCTATCTATCTATCTATCTATCTATCTATCTATCTATCTATCTATCTATCAATATTGTTTATAGTATTAAGTTTATTCATTAATTATCTAATAAATGCAGCCTTGGTGTAGTGTATTTAAATACAGCAAAATATGGTTTCATTATGGGTATTATTTGTACTAGAAGAGATTGCTGCGCTAAACTGAGTAAAGATTAAGGGCCAGATTTACTAAACAGGGCAAATTAGCTTTAGAGCATTATTCTGTAGGAGCACAGATTGGACGGAAAATTATTCAGGTGATTTACTAACAATCCTTACATTAATGTTCACAGACTCAGCCAGATAATTTCCATAATGACCAGCAATATCTACAAAGAGCAGCACAAATTCCCACCTGATTTAAGACATGTTTATTTGGGGACATTTAATAACGGCACAAATACCAGCAATTTGCAGAGCGCAAACATTAGTAAATTTGCACGTGATTCATTTTAATACTTTCCTCCCATAGATTTTGCGTCTGAAAAGCCAGCTCCAACAAATGCATATTTAATAAGGTCAGGCACAAAAATAACTGTATCCATACAGTTTTAGAGCTAATTCTTCACTGCACGTCTGTGGTAAATCCTGACAGTACCATTTTAATGCAAAAAGATGGTTTGCGCTGGCACAAAAAAAAATAATAATAATGTTTTATTATATATCTTATATAGCGCAAAAAGTGCACAGTGCAAGTGAAATAAATCTTGACTGACTAGCTTACTAGCAATAGGGCAGAAAATGTCTTCCTCGTAAGGGGTTAAAGTTTACACCTGCTCACAGTGCCTTATTTTGCAGTAAACATATGCATCATCCATATGCTGCTGATCTGTGGCAGAAGCATCAAAGAGTTTTGGAATTAAAGCCAGAGGTAATTTTACTCCATGCAACTGGTGTGCAATAACAAAAGCAGACTGACTGCAATGCAGTTGTTTATATGGCAGCTCTCTCTCTCTCTCTCTCTCTCTCTCTCTCTCTCTCACTTTCTCACTTTCTCTCTCACTTCCGGTGCGGGTGTTTGTGCGTGAGTGGATGGAGTGGCGTGAGCGTGGTGTAGAGTGGCGTGAGTAAATTCTTATCTTTATTCTTTACGCTGGTTTTTGTTGTTTTGTTTTTTCTTCTGGTTTTGTTTTGTTTCTTCTCTCTGTGTGTGTGTGTTTTCTTGTCTCGCTGTTGTTACGCATAGGGCCGCGTGCTATCCATTTTTTTAGGAAGCATGTCGGCCCAGGCTTTGGGCTCACTCACTAGACGCCACGCAATTAAGGTGGCGTCCGTGGTGAGCATTGAGGACTGTTGCTTGGCTGTTGGGGAGGTGGTTGGACATGCAGGTGTTTTATCCGCTTCCAGGATGAACAATGCAATAGTGTTTTTTTTGGATAGCGTAGATAAAGCGAATGTTTTGGTAGAGCAGGGAATTGTAGTTGGAGGAGAATTTGTTTCGGTCCTCCCACTTTCTTTACCTGCCAAAAAAGTAACTCTATCTAACGTGCCACCTTTTGTGAGTGACGAGATTTTAACGCAAGCTTTGTTGCGTTATGGCAAGTTGGTATCTCCAATAAAAAAGATACCGATCAGTAGCGAATCGCCTTTATTGAAACATATAGTTTCATTTAGGAGATTCGTCTACATGATCATCCCTGATGATGTGGACTTAGATTTAACACTTAACTTTAGGATCGATGATTTCAGTTACAGCATTTTTGTTACTACTGGAAAGATTAAGTGTTTTGGGTGCAAAAAAACGGGACATTTATTTAGGAACTGCCCGAGTAAAAATATTGAAGGCGAAAAAGAGAATAATAATGCGCAAAGTAGCGAAGATAGCGCTGTAGCGGTGACGGGAGAAGTCGCGGCTGTGACAGAGAGCGTTCAGAGCGCTCCGGGGGAGACTGAGGCAGTGGCGGCCTCATCTCAGAGTGGGCAAACTGAGTCCACTCACAGTGTTATACCTTCAGCTACTGTTTCTCTGACAGATAAACAACAGGAAGATAGTATAATCAATGAACAGATGCGAGTTGTTGTTAATGAAATTTGTGAGGAGGTACAGTTAACGATGGAGGATGAACAGTTTCTTTTTAAGGCCCCTCAAAAAAGAAAAATGAAAAATAAGTCACTAGATGCGAAAATAAGCAAGACTGACGAGTTACAAGGTAGTGAAATGCAGGACACAGAGAGTGACAGTGATTCCTCTGAATGCAGTGTGAATCTCTCACAAAGTGAACAAATTCCTCGTAGTTATGAACTTGAGGATATCAAATTGTTCCTCAGATCAACAAAAAATAAAAGAGGAATACAAGTACAAGAATATTTCCCTGATCTAAAGCAATTTGTTGATAGAGCGAAAAGTTTGATGGCTAGAGACTGCTTTACCAACAAAGAAGTTTATAGATTGAAAAAAATTGTGAGAAACATCTGCGTTGCTCTAAATAATGATACTGTTTGTTCTGAAAATTAGGAATATCTTGCTTCTTTGGCTTTGTAAGATGTATCTTTTCTTATTTTTCCTTTTTATAATGAGTGAAGTACATCTTGCTTCTTTGAATGTTAATGGTGCAAAGAATTTAAAAAAAAAGAGTGAAAATCTTTGAAGAAATTGAACAGAAAAGTATAGATATAGCTTTTTTACAAGAGACACATAGTAGCTCAGATAATAGTGTCGATTGGATGAGATAATTCAATGGAATATCTGTTTTAAGTCATAGTTCCACTTTAAGTGGTGGAGTTGCCATTTTGTTTAATAAGAATTTTAAACCAATTTCATATGACGTAAATGAGATTATTAAAGGTAGACTGTTAAAAGTTAGAGCTACTTATGAAAGTTTTGTTTTTGTTCTTATTTGTTGTTATGCTCCAACTGCACATGTGGAAAGATTATTGTTTTTAGATACCCTCTGTTCAACTTTACAAAATTGCTGTACTGAGGAGTTTTTGTTTCTAGGAGGTGATTTTAATTGTGCTGAACTTGATATGGACAGAAATCATGTTGAGCCTCACATGGCTTCGCGTAAACATTTAATTCATTTAATTGAAAAATTTGATCTGTGTGATGTTTGGAGAGCTCTAAATGGCAATGAGAGACAATATACATGGGCCCACACACGTGATAATTGTTTATCTCTAGCCAGATTAGACCGGTTTTATGTATTTAAACACCATTTGAACATGTTTAACAAATGTTATATCACACCATTACCATTTTCCGATCATAACATGGTGAGTTGTAAATTTATATTAAGTTCAGTAAAACCTAAAAGTGCTTATTGGCATTTTAATACAAATCTTTTAAATGACAATTTTTTTATTGAATCTTTTAAGTTTTATTGGAAGTTTTTCAAAAAGACCAAATCTTCTTTTAAATCTTTACAACAATGGTGGGATTATGGTAAGGTACAAATAAAACAGTTTGCACAGCAATACACTCGAAATGTCACAAAAGATTTAACTCGCTCATTAGAAGTGCTTGAAAAACAAATAATGGATTTGCAGAAACTGACTCAGACCTCAAATGATATTAATTGTTTGGAAACCTTTTTAAGGAAGAAAGCTGAATTTAAAGACCTGTTAAATCATAAAACACAGGGGGCACTGGTCCGGGCAAAATTTTTGAATATTGATCAGATGGATGCACCTTCGAAATATTTTTTTGGTCATGAAAGGAAAAATGGACAAAAGCGCATAATTCACGCCTTACGTTCTGAGGAAGGTACTTTGTTATCCAACCCCAGAGAGATTCGTGAAGAAGCCTTGCGTTTTTATCAGTCCCTGTATAGAAGTGAGCTTGAGCCTGAAGATAGGGGAAAAGATTATTTCCTAGAAAATCTTCCTAACATCTCAGAGGAGTCCAAGAAAGATCTGGAAAAAGCCCTGACCTTGGGAGAGTTGTATGGAGCCCTCCAGAGTATGGAGTCTGGAAAAACTCCGGGTATTGATGGGCTACCGGCTGAATTTTTGAAAACCTTCTGGTCTGAGATTGGAGTTGACCTGCTGGAGGTGTTCAATGATAGCTTACTGAAGGGTGGGTTGCCGTTGAGCTGCCGGAGAGCAGTGGTTACTCTTCTCCCAAAAAAAGGAGATCTCACTGAGATGAAGAATTGGAGGCCGGTCTCACTTTTATGCAGTGATTACAAATTACTCTCAAAAACTTTGGCAATCAGGTTGGCTAAGGTAATAGGACAGGTGATCCATCCGGATCAGTCCTACTGTGTACCTAATAGGTCAATTTTTGACAACATTTCTTTTATTAGGGACATTATACAGGTGTCCAAATTACTTGATATCAAATGCGGTCTGTTGTCTTTAGATCAAGAAAAAGCGTTCGATAGAGTGGAACATTCTTATTTATGGAATGCCTTGGAAGCCTTTGGTTTCCATGAAAATTTTTTAAGAATGTTAAAAATTCTTTATAGTGACATTGAGAGTGTGATCAAGATTAATGGTGGTTTATGTGCTCCATTCAAGGTTAATAGGGGAATTAGACAAGGATGTTCTTTATCAGGTATATTATATTCTATTGCTATTGAACCACTACTCCAACAAATTAGGAGGAGGTTGGATGGTTTAAGAGTACCACAGTGTGATTTTAATTTTTGTTTATCAGCTTATGCTGATGATGTTATAATTATAATCAATAAACAAGAAGATATATATGTCCTATCAAAATTAATAGATGAATTTGGAAAAATTTCTTCAGCAAAGGTTAATTGGAAAAAAAGTGATGCTTTGTTATTAGGGGATTGGAATGATAGAAAACCAATTCTACCTGAAGGCTTATGTTGGAGTAGATGGGGCATAAGATATCTTGGAGTGTTTTTAGGTGATGAAAGTGTTTTGCAAAAAAACTGGGATGGGATGTTACAGAAAGTAAGAGGTCGACTAGACAAATGGAAATGGCTTTTACCCAACATGTCCTTTAGAGGTCGAACACTTATTGTTAATAACTTGGTGGCTTCACTTTTATGGCACAGACTGGCATGTATTGACCCACCTGCAAAATTGGTGGCTGAAATTCAAGCAATCCTTGTGGATTTCTTTTGGGACAAACTTCATTGGATCCCGAAGAGCATGTTGTATTTACCTAAAGATGAAGGTGGTCAAGGTTTAATTCATTTACAGAGCAGAATTGCAACTTTCCGGTTACATTTTATACAAAGATTTTTAGATGGGCCAGTGAATGTAAGCTGGAGAAAAATCAGTGGCATCATACTACAGACTGTTGGAAGTTTTGCTCTGGATAGATCTCTATTTTTGATGGATCCCAAGAGTTTGAACATATCACAGCTGCCTCCTTTTTATCGGAATCTTTTTAAAGTGTGGAGTTTTTTTCACATCCAAAATACTGAGAATTTTCATTCCATTTACTGGTTATTAAGGGAGCCTCTGATCTGCAAGGCAAGACTGGACATTTCCTCTTCCAATTTTTTACCGGGATTCAGCAAGGCGCTGCAAAATTCAGGAATTTTTGTTTTAGGTCAGTTATTGTCTTTAACTGGACCTCATTTTAAAGACACAGAGGCTGTTGCAAAAGGACTGGGTTTCCGATCTATTCGATCTATTACTCGTTTTCTAGCTAAACTGACAGAGACATTTACAAGTGAAGAGAAGTTGATTCTGGAGGATTTTTTTTCAGGGAATAATATTCCTGATAGCGAGGACCCTTTCCCCTGTTTGACAGTTCAACCAGTATTTGAAGAATGTTCAGGTATTTTTTTTAAACAAAAGAACATTCCGGTTGATTTTTTTTCTTGTAAAGGAAGGGGTTTGTACAAGTTGTGTGTTCTTATCCTTAATAAGAAAATGTTTGACAAAAGAGTTGATACCCCATGGCGTTCAGTTTTTAAATTATGTGACGATGTAAAACCTGAATGGAGAGTGTTATATAAACCACCATTATCAAAGAAAACAGGAGATTTGCAATGGAGAATTCTCCATGGAGCCATTGCGGTTAATTCTTTTATTTCTGTTTTGGATTCTAATAAGAACCCTGGTTGTCCTTTCTGTTCTCAAAAGGAAACCGTTTTTCATGCTTTCATGTACTGTTTTAGACTTAAACCTTTATTTGTGTTTGTTCAAGAAATGTGTGTCATGTTCAATGAGATTTTCTTTCCTGAAACTTTTATCTTTGGTTTTAAGTATGCACGGAAAACATGTATTGTGTTTCAATTATTGAATTTTATTTTTGGGCAAGCGAAATTGGCAATTTATATGAGTCGGAAAAGTAAACTAGAACAAAGGTGTAATGACGATGTGGTTATGGTTTTTAGGTCTTTACTCAAAGCAAAAATACTGATTGATTTTAATTTTTATAATGCCATGAATGATCTTTCCACTTTTAAATTGAAATGGTGCAGTCATGAGGTGTTATGTACAATAACTGAAGATGATTTAGTTTTTTTGTTTTTGAGTGTCTTTACTAAATATTTAGTTGTGGTAAATGTACTTTGATTTGTTTTGGGTTACTTGTAAATAAAGTTTTCTCAAAAATCTCTCTCTCTCTCTCTCTCTCTCTCTCTCTCTCTCTCTCTCTCTCTCTCTCTCTCTCTCTCTGTCTTATTCCTTTCACTGAAATATGAGGCACCATCCTGAGATTCATTTGCTGCTTTGTTGTGGACAGTTACATACGTTTAGCTGTTATTACCTTCCATTGCCTAGTAGATCTACTGTTTAGAGCACAGTTTGTTGACTCTGTAAGTCGTCTTCGTGATGTTTGATCACAATGGGTTGTTTAAAAAAAGATGTACTCTAGGTGAGTTTTTGAAGGATATTATTAAGATATTACAAGACAGATCTAAGATAGGTATTGAGAAAGCAGGTTTAGCTTTATCTTTATAGATTAGTTTTATCTTAAACTCATTTAGCCAGATCTTTGACTAAACAGCAAAAAAAATCTGTAATTTTGACCCATACAATGTATTTTTGAAACAAATCTCCAATTCCACCATATTCCAAAGCTGCTCTATTGGATTGGGATCTGGTGACTGGAAGCTATTTGAGTAAAGTGAACTCGTTGTCCTGTTCAAGAAACCAGTCCTTGAGAACTTTGTGACATGGTGCATTATCCTGCTGGAAGTAGCCATCAGAAAATGGTACACTGTAGTCATAAAGGGATGGACATGGTCAGCAACAATACTCAGGTAGGCCATGGCATTTAAACAATGCTCAACAGGTACCTTGGTTGTAACTAGTGTTATTTGAGTTACTGTTGGCTTTCTAACATCTCTAATCATTCTCCTCTGACCTCTGACATGAACAACCATTACCTAAAATTAGTATACTTCAAGTTTATTAAGTATTCTAAAGTAAAGTTTGATTATATCTTTATGCATACTTTATGTACTGTAGCAAGTATACAAATTTCAGTGTTCTAGTAGTATACTTTTTAACTTTCAATACTCCTTGGGACTAAATTGGCCCAAAGTCTAGTATATAAAAGTATACTTTTAAGTATACTTGAAGTATCACAGAAGCAAACTTTGAGTACACAACTAGATTACACATAGGTTTGTAGTCTGTACTGCAATTAAACTAAAAGTGAACTTGTAGGTATACTGATAGTGTACTAATTAAATACTTTGTACACTTTGAAGTATAGACTCAGTAAACTACTAAATCAATAGTTTTATAGTGCAAGTATACTAATAAGTTTTATTTAAGTGAACTTTACATCATACTTTAAGCATACTACTATGTCCCTATTTAGTTTTTTTTTTTTTTTTTTTTGTATATATTTTGTTATATGAATGACTGAACATACAGAACATCCAAAAAAAAGAATCTGCTTGAAAACATTTTATTCTAGCTTCATGCATTCTTTTTCTAAACACTTTAATCTGGGTACGTTTCATAAAAAAATAAAGAAATAACATTTTGAACAAAAAGCTGAAAAAAGACTATAATTTGTTTTTAGAATGATAATCAAAATGTAGATGGAGTCGATCAGCACCCCAGAGCTTGACTGTAAATATTACCTCTTCATCGTTCAACATTTTATTCCATAACGTTACAGTTTTGATGCTGTTTCATGTCAGATGATCGTGTTAGATGTAATGTATTACTATCTGTGGTTTCTTCTTCCTCACTTTGTTTTTTTTTTTTTTGATGAAATTCTGTACAGAAGATGTACAGATATGTGTACTCCTAGGGATTCTAGGAGCACAAGTATAGCTCAAATTTTTAACTATTAAGTCAAGTATATTTAAATATCATTTTAAGTATATTTCTGAGGAGTACATAAAGCCCATTTCTGAGAAGTACATATTATATATATATATATATATATATATATATATATATATATATATATATATATATATATATATATATATATATATATATATATATATATATATATATATATATATATATATATATATATATATATACTTTCCCTTTTTCAGAGTATTCTTTGTAAACCCCAGATACGGTTGTGTGTGAAAATCCCAGTAGATCAGCAGTTTTTGAAATACTCAGACCAGCCTGCCTGGCACCAACAACCATTTCACGTTCAAAGTCACTTAAATCCCCTTTCTTCCCCATTCTGATGCTCGGTTTGAACTTAAGCAATTTGTCTTCACCCCATGCCTAAATGCATTGAGTTGCTGCCATTTTATTTGCAGATTTGTGTTGCACGTCCTGATTTTGCTGAGTTAGATGTGTTCCTAGGTCAACATATTTTGTTGACCCTGGAAAAACATTTTACTCCAAAAATTTATTATTGACCATATCCCTACACCTAAACCTAACCTTAACCATGAGTAATCCCTAAAATCAGAGGAAATGATAGATGAATGACACTGATGTGCAAGCACCAAACAGTGATTTTAAGCATAAACTTCACAAAATCTATAAACTGGTTCTTCAAATCTGATTGGTTAATCACAATGTTGTTCCAGGGACAACAAAGATGTTGTCCTAGGAACATGTCTCACTTGTTTAAAATCAGGTTCTGCGATTTGTGTTACCAAGCCATTGAAAAGGTATACCTAATAAAGTAGCCGGTTTGTGTGTGTGTGTGTTTGTGTAATTATATATATATATATATATATATATATATATATATATATATATATATATATATATATATATATATATATATATATATATATATATAAATAATACATTTGACAAATGATCAAGAAAAAAAAAAACGCTTTATATAAATGTATTATTGTGTAGTCACATTAACATTTTTGGCATTAAACACATTTTAATTCACATTTATCAGTCAATAAATAGTTTTTTATGAAATTTGCATTGAAAATAAAGTTATTTTAAGTTATTAAATACTGTCATTTCACTTTTGTTTTGATGCACATAGTAGCAAGTAAACAATATGTATTGTTTGTCCTTATGCCTGACTATTTTCAGTGTTCTCTACAGCTGTTTTATTTTATTTTATTTTATTTTACTTTTTTATATTTTTCTTAAGCTCCAGTTCCTCTTCAGGAACTCGAGCTGCGTCGGAAGACGTTTTGGGAACGCCCTTCAGCGTGACCGGCTATGAACATCGTGTGTGATCAATCCAATGGATGGGAGAGACATCATAAATGGGTGACTTCAGAGACCAGGAAGCGTAAAAGCACGTGCAGCTAAGCCAGCATTTAGCCTTCTGTAATTCAGCAAGTGCTCTCTGTGTGTGTCAGTGGCTATCTGTTTATGAGTCTTATTAAGTGTTGTTTGTCCTATTGGGGTAAGGACACACACAGTTTGTGTCTTGTCAGCTTGAGAGTGAGAAATGCAGAATCAGCTCTAGAGGGCTGTTATGGCCCGTGATGCAAGTGTTTACTGCTTTGATTCACTCTCAGAAGGCTATGTCTGAGGGGGGAGCCTTCACTGGCGTTCCTCATGGTGCCGGTCCCGCATCTGTATATGGGAGCAGACATCATGTTGAGGCAGGGGCCGAGGCCCGGGGAATGGATTATTCACCCCGAGGTGATGAAGCAGATATGGTGTATATATGGCCAGGCTCAGGTGGACATGTTTGTGACTCGAGAGACATTGAGATCTTCTCACTATTAATTATGACTTTTGTCTCAGTAAATTTAGTGTCTTATTAATAGTTATTAATGTAGTTTTTGTAGCAGTTAAATTTATGTTTGCACTGTAAAAAGTAATTCTGTGGGTTTGTAGATTTCATTTAATTTAATGGTGTAAACTTTATTTAACAAAATCAATTTCTTGTTTTTGTAAACATTTTTCAGCGTGTATGTATTTAATTTCAATGAAATCCCTTTAATCATATCATTCCTCATAGCTATACATCCTATTAGGAGCTAACAACAAGATTAAACAGTCATTCTGCGTCATTGGGGTTGTACGGAGGCCCAGCTTAGTTCTTTGATATTTTGTGTTTCAGAATAAAATAATAAATGAAAGCTATGTTAGATATGTTGGTATACAGAGTCATTAACATCCCATTTGCAGAACTGCAAAAGATAGTTTAGAATAACAATGAAAAGATGATAAAGGACATGAGCAAAGATGAACAAAACTTTGACGACACAAAATCATTAATCAATGTCCACTTTTGCAAAGCATAAAGGAATGATGGACAGCCCTATTTCATTTTACACAATTGTGGTACCAATGTTTAGAGACCAAAAGGAACATAATGTATCTGAAAACCCTTTCTCAAAACATAGAAATTAATTTGTCTCTCGTTCCTTATTTCAGGTGAATGCAGAATATCGAAGAATAACCACTGTGCAGCTGAAACCTAAACTGATCCTCACTGGATCTTCATTCTCCCAAACTGTTGACAGCTGTTTTATGCCAAAGGAGGAGCACTTGAAAAAAGACTAAAAACTGAGATGGAGCTACTGAAGTATTATGCTACCTAAGTTGTTGTTTTATTTAAGGGTGAGATTAATTGTTTATTATTGTATTTGTCTTTATGATCATGAGGTAGTATTCCTACTTCTCCTTCTACTGTAAATTAAATGTCAAACTTGATTATTAGGTTCTCAAACAAAAAGAAAGCTGACAAATGTATTTATTTGTGACAACAGTTCAGTGAGGTTATGTTTTGTTGACTTAGTACTTAATAATAGTTCATTTATTGGACTTTGTAAGTGTATAAAGTTACATTTCAATTAAAACTACTTCAGTTTAGCCTGTAAATCAGCTGTACAGAAGACAATACAATGCAATTAGGGTTTTATTCACCAGCGTCTGTTGATATATTCAAGCACTGTTTAACTAATAAAAAATATTTAAAATGTACTTCATCTTTTTTTAGCCCATATTATAAAGCCAAACGGTGAAAGTAGCAAGGAACAAATATTGTGGAGGCAAACCAAGCACGATAACAATATAGATAATGATAAAGATATAGTTCTAAAAATCTCAATATTATGCTCAATATTAATAATAATATTAAAAATAATGAAAAAAATATTATTGTCAATATAATATTCATAATAGCATGGTCTGCTATTCTCAGAATACTTCCTTTTGTTCTTTTTTTTTTCTAGGATGAGCAGTATTCTGTTGATATGACAAGAGAGGTGGTCATCAGCTGCATTATAGAATTCCTTGAGGAACATGCAGGAGAGCTCATCAAAGAACTGAAAGTATGCTATCTTAATTTCCATATAATTTGCTATATCCTCCTTGGTTTGACATATGCACTGAATCTCCATTATCTCAGGCATGTAAAGTATACTTTGACGTATTTCAGAAACGTATCATGGAGCTGGATGCTTCTAAGATGTCAAATGGAGTCTAGTCACTCAGGTCTACCAGGTTTGGATTTAGCAATACTAGTCCTCTATAAATAATGTATAAACTTTATGAAATCCAGTGATAATTTCATCCTCAAAAGCTTTTGAGAAGTTATCGCTTAGTTTTGTTTGCAAAATCCATCAGACAGCGAGTGGTGGACTGTGGGTGTTCTTTGGCACAAGTGGCCGTTAATTATCAATGTTAACCGGATCATTATTTCCAATGCATTACTGCTACAGCACCTGCAGTGATCCCCATACGACAGATATAAAACATCAAGATATGAAATTCAAGTCAGTGCCTCTTAAGTCCTGACCTAAACTGTGATACATCATTGACAGGCCACAGAAGCATGTGTCAGCATTCACAGCTCACAATCCCACTTAAGTTTTAATGTCTTCAGAAAGAGCATCTTATTCAACAATCTTATTCTGGTCAGAGGCGCTTCTTTTCCGAAGCCCTATTAGAGCAGTCATACAGATGGTGGGTTGCTCAAGTGCATCTGTTCGTCTCATCGTATTGTTGTTCTGAAGAGCATAGCAGCGCTGGTCAGTAATTGGAGCTGGGGAAACGCCATGAACTTCAGTCACTCCACCCTCAAGCTCTGGATCAGTGCAGGGAGCCACTGCAGAAAAGCAATGCCTGCTTGTCCTCTCCTAATTGCCGGCTGAGTGGAAGCAGTGTTGCGGTAGGATCTGGCGAGATGGAGGCTGGTGAAGTAATTAGGAGCAGTTGGGCCTCCACAGACCCGGCAGATGAGCATCAGGCTGGAGAACTGCTGTGACAGAGAATGCGTAGAGAAGGTGTGTGGTTTTTTTCATGGTATTGCTAGGCAAGTCAGGTGAGAGATGGAAGAGGGGCCAAGACCCTGTGCTCTATGGCGCGTGACCCGTGTTTGAGGTTGAGCGCACAGGGGCCAAGCACAGGCTAGTATTGACAGCATCATTAGTCAAGGAGAGGATACTTATTATGCATGTTTTTTAGCGCTCTCTCTTTCTCTGTCTCACATACACTCCCTCTCTCAAAGATAAAGCTCAAAATGCTTATGGTGTTGACAGGCGGAAAGACACGTCTTCATCAAATGAAACTACCGTAGAAGACCATGCTTAAAAGGACCAAGGGATGTTATACACAATTCCTTCAAATGGAATGAATGGATGAATGGATGAATGAATGCATGAATGCATGAATGCATGAATGAATGAATGAATGAATACTAAATGCAGTGTTGCACATTTAACCATGCATGCATTATGAAACCATTTATATATATATATATATATATATATATATATATATATATTGATTTGTAAATAAAAATGGAGTTGATTTTATTTTAATGCATTAAAAACCTATAATACTACAAACACTAAAAAGCATAATGTTTGAGCTTCTTCCTAGTATACAAATAATTTAAATAATAATAATGATATCAATCTATTTTTTCATTTTTTTAATTGCGACAAAGATGTAGCATAAAGTTAACTTTTTTTTTTTTTTTTAATCCAATGGATCCATTCATTATTAACCCTTTACTGAGATCATGTGCATTCAAATACAAAATTTATTTGCTACCCTGATGCAACCTAGTGTAGTAGAGGGTTAAGAAATTCCTCATGACATACAAATTATTTATAGGACACTGAATGTTTTATAAGGAAGTTTACCCACTCCCGTAGTTTAAAAAAAAAAATCAATTAACATTGATATTCAGAGGGCAGTTCTCCAGAGCAAAAATTGGCCTCTTCTACGTGGTAGGGGAGACCGGGGATGGTTGTAACACTTTTTTCTTCAACGCCTAAAATTACCTTTTTCTTTTGTCTACAAGTCTAAAACTTCTAGGCAAAGTACCCACATGTTTATACTACAAATGGCAACAATTTAAATGTATTCAACTATATCACAGACTTTGTGAGATGATGACAAATACAAGGTGGTCCTTTGTTACAACCTACCCCACTACTGGGGTAGGTTGTAACACATACTGGGGTAAGTTGTAACAGGTAGACAAAATATACAAAAACTAAGGGTACTCCAAGTGATTTGACACAAAAACAGTTTTATTTTAAATGAATGACTGCAACAATAAATATGTGTGAATATGGGGAGTGTATGAGCATATTGTGTGTTTTTGTGCATGTGTGCCTTTGTGTGTGTGCATGTCTGTACGTGCACATTCATGTGTGTGTGTGTGTGTGTTCTTGTTTTTGTGTCATATCAGGACACAACTCTGTATAATGACATGGGTATGACACAGGTATTACAAGGAGAGGGTGACTTATGAGGACATAACCCATGTCCCCATTTTTCAAAACACTTATAAATCACACAGAAAGAGTTTTTTTGAGAAAGTAAAAATGCACAAAGTTTCCTGTGAGGCTTAGGGTTAAGTGTAGGGTTGGTGAAGGGCCATAGAATGTACAGTTTGCACAGTATAAAAACCAATACACCTATGGGATGTCCCCACTTTTCACAAAATGTGTGTGTGTGTGTTTGTGTGTGTGTGTGAGCAAATTAACAGACGTATGTTTATCCCCACTCCAGAGAATGAACAAATGAAATGCATTCTTTACCAGTCACAAGTTCTAGTAATTCTGTAGAATTGTTAAAATCACAAAAATGTTCTTGGTTGTATGTAAGGGGATGGTTGTAACACTTTCAAAACATGTGTTACAACCTACCCCTTCACTGTCACCCATTGTTTAGCAAGCTGTATTAGCATGGTCCTTTGAAATTGGCAGAAGGTTGATACACCATTCTTTACTAGAGAAACTACAGTTTGACCTGATATAAATCATACAACATTATCTACAACGGTAGAAGTACTAAACAAAATATTATCTTGTTAATTTTTTTTACTTTCTGACCTCAGAATTAGATTTTCTGCTGTAGCTTTAGGAGAGATAGCAACACAGACTGGAAAACCTCCATGTGGGATTGTAAAGGAAGCCTGATGAAACTGAAATTGTCACATGACTCCTATCTTGCCCCTGATTCATGGAATTGGTAGTGTTACAACTCTCCCCGTGTTACAACCATCCCCGGTCTCCCCTACACCATGCCACAAGAACATTTTATAAATGACTATCAGGAAACAGTCTGACCCTCCAAAAAGTTTTCCTTTCAACATTAATAAATGTATTTGTTATACATATAATCTGACTATAAATGTGTTACCACAAAGAAACTTGGTGCAATTGGGGGTTAAGCAAACTTTAAATAAGCCTATGCTAATGAAAAAAAAAAAAAAAAAAAAAAAAAAAAAAAAAAAAAAACTTTTCAATAATATATAATTTAAAGAAAAAAATTCCCCCATCTTGAAAAAAAAATCCTATATCAAATGCAGCATTTTTTAAGCTGATGACTGACATTCCAGAAACTTTATTGCTTCCCACCTAAAAGATGTTCAATGTGGATAATGGTATAGCCTGGATATAGGCTTATCTTCTAATGCAATTTATTGATTACATTATGGCTTGGTTTATGATAATGTTCTGAATTGCACCACTCCATCGCAATCATTTTCAATACAGCCTAATAACCCATTTAAACCTCCTCCAACACTATTAAATTTTCAATGCTTAAGACACATTTCCTGGAATATATGACACATTTCTTAGAACTATAACCACACAACCAAAACCACAAAACAATTGATAAAAACTTTACTGCAGATGCTGTCCTGTACAGATTTATATGGACTAAGCATAAGTGTGGCGCAGAACTAATTTAAAAATACTGATGCTTTTAGCGAGGCCCTGTCAGAACTCGCCAGGAAAGAAGTACCAGATTGAGGAGGGATTGACAGGCAGGCTGGCATGAGGTGGGTATGGGCCTCTTTCATGGGAACAGCCTCATGCTGCCCCCAATAATGAAAAATCACCACTAGAGTCACATCGGACTTAATCTTTCTCTCTATCTGGTTTTACTTCCTCCTCCTCCTTACTGCATGTCCTGAGTGACAACCTCATTACTGTTTAATGGGATGGGTTTAATCTGACAGGGAATGTTATAGGACCATGTATTTAAAAATCTCAAGCCACAACTAGGACAGCAGAGGAGGCCACAGCTGTGTCTCAGTGAAGTGGGTCAAAGAATTGAAAAATAAGAGGGTTGGAGGGCTGGATTCCTGAACTAACTTGTCTTAATGAGCACTTATTGTGTTGTGGGTAGATCACCCACAATTGAGCATTCAGTAATAAATTTACTCACCCTCGTGTTGTTCCTTATTCCATGTGATAACAATCAATGGGGACTGAAGTTTAAGCCTACAAAAGGACTCAGAAACACTATCAAATATCAAAACATAGTCCATATGACATGTGTGCTATATTCCTCATCTGAAAATGTTTTGAAGAGCTTTATGTTGTAATAAACCCCTCTCTTTTAAATATGACCTGAACCATCTGGGGACCATCAAAGAAAGCCAGACCTAGTTTTCAAGCCTGTCAAGAAGTATGCTGTGATTGATGGTTAAAAGCAGCACTAAGATTGAGTAGTACCATCACTGATACTTTGCCTGTATCTGTATTTAGGCAAATATAATTTATTATCTTTTATAGAGCACTGTCTCTGTACTATAGTGGAGGCAGAAACCAAAGTATCCATTCAAGCATAATTTGTTAATCTGATTGAAAACAACTTTTTAAATACTCTTGACTCTGAAAGAAAGATTTGATATCGGTTCATATTTGCTGAATATGGTATTATCCAGATGTTTTTTTTTCTCCTTCTTTCAGTGGGCTTCAACAACTTGTTTTCAAAGTCTATTAAATAAGTGAGGTATTTGCTTTTTTGAAGTAAAGGTGTGGGGAGTGTGTCAAGAGAGAAGGTTGATGCTCTACAGATTCATTTAATCAAGATTTTACCATCAGTTGCCTCAAAATCAGACATAATAACTTATTTCTGAATTTGTGATCAAGTCTGTCTGGCATCAGCGAAATATGAGGGCATGCTGAAAGCCTTTCTTCTCAGAAAAAGAAAGCAAACTCATTGCATTTGCTTTCGGAGAGCAGTTCACTGGGAATCTGACTTGGGTAGGCGGGGGTGCTGTTAGTCTGTCTACAGTAGCATAATAAATGCAGGTGTTGTTTTAAGTTGTTGTTTTGTAATATTTGAAAATGTCTAGCAGTGACTAGCTCCACACTGAAAGCATGAAGGCTGTTTTTATAGATGCTATAATGGACCACAAGTTTCATCTTCACCACATGCGCTTAGCTTTTCTTCCTTTTCTTTTCAATCTTAGAACTGCTGTAAGGTGCTTTAGGTCTGTTAGTCGTCTTCATGGCTTTCATGGGAGTAATGTCACAAATAACATTCTTCACTTTATAGGAATCAAGGAGAAAATCAACAGTGTCTGCATGGCGTTAAAGATATAGTCTTCATAAATTGTACGTATGCATCTATCATATGACTTATAATATAGAATAGAATTCATATGGACCATTTTTATAATGCTTTTTAAGTTACTTTGGAGCTTGACAGCCCCAGTTGTATTTCACCTTCATTATTTTACTGAAAAGACTAGACATGATGCAGACGTTCTTCAAAAGTTCACCTTTTGTGTTTGAAGAAATAAAGTAATTCACGTTTGGAACATGACGCGTAACACATTACACGAATAGTAAATCATAAACAACAACAACAAAATAAATCTTTCTTTTTTGCATTAATTTGATAAATAATTGTTGAGTTACTTCATGCTCAACTCATGCCTTAATCATTTTGGCTCCTCAGATGTTTTCCGGTTCTGGTGGGAAAAGTGTAATGAAGCTTTGAGAGACCTTTTGTGTACTTGACTGACTTTTCTTGCTCTGTCTCCCATATGGATTTTTATTTTAAAGCGTGATTGAATCATCTATGGTATGTTCACAGAGTAAAATTGAATTACGACGGGCAACACACAGTTCATCAATGGACCGTGTAGTCACCAGGAGCCAAGGGTCAGGTGACAGCCATGGTCACATCCCAAGAACTGACTATGCATTCAAAACATATGCATTAAATCGGAAAATTTCAGACGGTACAGTATCAATGTGGAGTTCATCATGTACTGTACCTTCATGAAGGCCACAGAGTGTCAGAGTATAAGCAAAGTAAATCCTTCAGAATTGCATTCACAGCATGAACTGAATATATATGGTGAACTTCATTAAATCAAGGTCTGTGTTGATTGATTTCAAGCCACAAAATGGTTTTTCATTGACAACAGAGGGGAGAAATATGTGAAATGTGTCAAAATTGTGTGACTATGCTCAAGTATCAATACCACAAGAGATTAAGAAAAAAAAAAGAAAATAATAGATCTCTTTTTTTCTGGTCTGACAGTTCAGCAAAATCCCCATGCAAGGGGTCTTCACCCTTTCCACTGCACCAGTGACCTAAAACAAATCTACTCTACCTGAAATCAGTTCACTGAGGATTTTATGAAAAACATAGTACAGAAATGTAAGGTGCAAGTAAGAGTCAAGCTGAACAGGCTTTTCCTCTACATTTAAGAAATGTGCTAGAGGTTAAATAAATAGACACAATTATAATTCAAGTGTGTGCTATCAGTTGTAATTCAGAGAATGTGTCTTTAAAGGGTTAGTTCACTCAAAAAAAAAAATAATAATAATAATAATAATTAATTAATTAATTAATTAATTAATCACCATTGTGTTGTTCCAAACCTGTAAGACCTTTGTTTATCTTCAGAACACAATATATTTTTGATGAAATCCAAGAGCTTTCTGACCCTGCTTAGACAACAATGCAACTACGTTCAAGCCCCAGAAAGGTAGTGAGGGCATCGTTAAGATAGATAGACCATGTGACATCAGTGGTTCAACCTTAATTTTATGAAGCTACAAGAAGAACAATGTCATTACTACCTTTGTGGGTCTTAAATATGGAAGTTGCATTGCTGTCTATGCAGCTTCGGAAAGCTCTCGGATTTCATCAAAAATAACATAATTTGTTTAAATGAAAGAAGGTATTAGGGTTTTTGAATGAAATGACAAATTTTTTGGGTGAACTATAATTTAGCATAAGATACTTCGGTCACACTTTATTTTAGGGTCCAATTATCACTATTAAATAACCATTAACTATGACTTTTGCATAGGACATTAACTCCTCATTTGCTGCTTATTAATAGTTTATAAGGTAGTTGTTAAGTTTAGGGTATTGGGTAGGATTATGGATGTCATGCATTATATGTACTCTATAAGCACTAATAAACAGCCAATATGTTAATAATAGACATACTAATAAGCAACTACTTATTAGTGTGAATTGGACCCTATACTAAAGTGTTACCGATACTTCTTTCAAAAATAGAATTACGTTTTAAATAAATTAAAATAGAATGTTTTAAAATGTTTCACCATATTACTGTTTTTACTGTATTTCTGGTCAAATAAATGCAGCATTGGTTTGGTCAGCATTAGAGACTTCTTCCGAAAACAAATAGTATAATGTTAAATAGTGTACTCTTTGTATGTATAATTAAAAATAATGTTAAAGCAATAGAAGATTAGTAATAAACATTAATCAGCAAAAATATATGCTTCATGTAACATTGGATATACATATTTACAATACAGTAACTGAGCCTTGCTAGCGACATACAGTACACAACAATGCAGACTCATTGCTGCCATATAGCTGAAACTGATACAGAGACAGATGATGAGTAACCACAAAACTGGAAACGAGATTAAACACTTGTGTAGGGGGTCTCTGGTGGAATAGGGTCAAGATCCAAAGACAGGATTAAAGAATAGAGGCCAGCAGGACTGGACCTTGCTGTAAATTCAATCAGATTGTCCTCTTGAAAACCAGTGACTGATCTTTACTCGGCTGTCCTTCAGAAAAGGACAAGCCATTTCAGCCACAAGCCTAACAAAAGAAGACTCCAATGAGATAACATGTCTCAAGCTATGAGGATACATTTTTGAGAGAGATTTTGAGTGTGGCGCTCGCTCACTTGTTCAAAACTTATAAAGTTTCCAATTTAGTATTACTAAATGTTTGCTAGGGTGTTTTGGGTGATTGCTAGGTTCTTGCTTACTGGCCCAAGTCAAAAGAGCTGTCAAATCTCTATGCTATTCTGGTTTCTAGAACGTAAGTGCCACTAAAGATTGTTTTGAAAGTTCAGCAGTCTGTTTACACTCTGCAAGAAGTCATCCTACAAATGGATTGCGTATAAGTTGTCTCTGCGTATTAAACTTGGATAGAAGAAAATATTTTAACATCAAAAATATGAATTTTGCCTTTAGAAAAAAAAATAAATGTCACACAGGTTTGTTTTGTCCACTGATCCTTGCAGGCTAACTGTTTTGAGTAAAAAAAAAAAAAAAAAAAAGATAATATTTCGGTTTGTGTAGAAGAGATGAGTCACTGACAGTTGGTTATTGCCTTTGAGGTTAGCTGTAGCCTGCAGTACTTGTCTTGCAATATTCCCCACAAGTCTCAGCTACCATATTGCACCTTTATTCTGCTAATATATTTAAATCATTTTTGTTGTGTCTGCCTGTTTGAATCCCACCTGACTTGTTGTTGAATAATCTCCTGAATGTAGCAATCAAGTCTAGACATAGTATATATAAGGCTATTGAATACATTTTAATATATGAATATTTTAAAGGATTCATTGGAAAATAATAAACATCCAACACTTCAAAGAATGAGCACTCTGTTTGTTTAAATTAATTGAGTTTAAAATAATTGTAAATTTAAAAGAATAGCAGTCCATACCACAACTAATAGCAACAGGATTTTTTTAGAATCACTTTCATAATGTTGTTGTTGTTTTCTTGTTTTTGTTTTTGTTTTATTTTCATTTATTATTATTATTTTATTTTTTTTCAGCTGGTGCGTGTTGGTGGACAATAATATTGTATATCATTACAGTTATCTACAAACAGTGCTGGGTAGATTAGTTACATGTTGTTTAATAATTACAAACTATATGATGGAAATTTTTGTTTGTAACATGATCTGTTGGATAATAGATAATAGCTAATTTATTCTGACTACTTTTATCCTTTCCTTTTTTTTTTTTTTTCTATGGTTTCCCAAACATGATTTACGAAAAATTACAGTTTGTGAGTTGATGAAAAGGGGGAATAACTTTTTTATTTTTATTTATTATAATTTTTATTTATTTATCTTTTTTTCTGGAATGTAACTGTCATGTGGAGGGTAGGGATGAACTCAATCGCAGACAGGAATGCACAAAACACAGGATTTATTACGGAAAAAAGGGGAAAACAAAACCCACGAGGGGGAAAACAATGACAAGGGCAGAGACTAAATAACTAAACAAGACTGGGTTGACACGATAAACAAAGACTCTAAACACTAACTACAAACAAACACTCACAGGCAATACAATGACTTCTTCAAGGGGTAACAATGATACAAAATCTCACTAGGAACAATCACAGGGACCATGTAGAAACACATATGTAGAAACAATGAACCACACAAGACAGAGCACACTAAGGGATATAAATAGGAAAACTAATCAAGACGCAACAGGTGGCACAGGTAAGGGAATCACGACAAAACTAGGATAACAAGGGGGCGGGGCAAGAGAACGAGACAACACAAGTACATGGCCCAAAGACAAGGCCATGTGCTTGCACACAAAACACGGGTCTGTCATGATCCTGCCTCAAGACTAGAGGAAAGTCAGAACATGAAGGCAGAATAATGACAATAACAAGGATTAAAGTCTAATTTACTTGGTATCTAATTATGCAATCCTAACCACTTATTACCCTGCACTGTCTATATCAGGGTGGCCCAAACTCGGTCCTGGAGGGTTGGTGTCATGCAGAGTTTAGCTCCAACTTGCCTCAACACACCTACCAATAAGTTTTCTAGTATGTCTAGTAAGAGTTTGATTTGCAAGTTCAGGTGTGTCTAATTAAGGTTGGATCTAAACGCTACAGGACACTGGCCCTCCAGGACCGAGTTTGAACACCCCTGGTCTATATACTGTAATGTGAATAGGCCTGAAATATGGTCCGCTCCCTAAAGGAACATGCCACTATTTTTTTTTTTTTTTTTTTTTTTTTTTTTTTTAAATAGGCTAATTTTCCAACTCCCCTAGAGTTAAATAGTTGAGTTTTACCAATTTCGAATCCATTCAGCCAATCTCCGGGTCTGGCGGTAACACTTTAGCTGTAGCTTAGCATAGATCATTGAATCTGATTAGACCGTTAGCATCTCTCTCAAAAAATGACCAAAAAGTTGACTCTTCTGTAGTTACATTGTGTACTAAGGCAGACGGAAAAGTAAAAGTTGTGATTTTCTAGGCCCATATGGCCTGATAATAATCAAGGAACTTTACTGCCATACCATCGATGCAATATGAGCAATAATAGTACACAGCTAGGTAACTACCAACCGTTGCCTTTTTTCAGGCGCTACATAATATCATCGCACCTGCTGACCTATGGTACGGCAGCAAAGTTGACAAAGTTTGTTGGTCATTTCAAGCAAGATGTTAATGGTCTAATGAGATGAAATGATCTAAAGTATGCAAAGCTAAAGTTAAAGTGCTACCGACATACCTGGTGATCGGCTGAATGGATTCAAAAATGGTAAAACTGAACTCATGTGCTAGAGCGCTATTCTATAATAGTGCCGATGGCAGGGGAAAATTATGCTGGTGATTAACTAACAAAGTGCAGTACACAGACACAGCCAGATCATTCCTATAACGACTAGCACAATCTACAAAGAGCAGCACAAATTACTGCCTGCTTTATGCCATACTTTTTAGTATCATTAAATTATGGCTCAAATAACAGTAATTTTACGAGCACAAATGTTATCAGATGCGCTTTGCATGATTCATTTTAGTACTCTCCTCCCCTAAATTTTGTGTCTGAAAGAGAAACTCCTGCAAATGCATATTCAATGAGGTCAGGCCCAATAATTCAAGTGTCCACCATGCCTTTTCAGTGCTATTTATTTATTTAGCATCTTTAGCAAACCTGACAATAGACTTTTAATGCCAAAAGACAGTTTTATGTTGGTGCTAGCTGTTAGTAAATCTGGCCCAAACACTTTCCAGGTGTTGGTGCATTACCAGCTTCAGCCACTGGGGATGATTCAGAAATTTGACAACTATTACTTCCTATATCCTTGAAGTGTTACATACTCTTGGTGCAGAGATCAGCCCACCACCAGCGAATGAGCGACAGAGGTGTTGCACGTGCCCACCACAGACTGAGGAGGTCAGCACGCCGTGATGGAGGAACCTAGACTGAGAACAAGGTTGGAAGTTACCATCGCCCTAGAACCTGCTTCTCTGCAAAGGTCTGACCAGGTGCTCAATCCGGCTTCTCCGCTGAGTGCTGAGGAAGTTTTAGTGGAGCTCGGGGACTGGGACGATTGCCCTGCCAACACTCCTACCACTTTGAGTGAGTATGAACAGGCCTCTGGTTGATATTTGGACATTTTTGTAATGGACCTGACTGACTTTTTTGGAGAGGGGAACTCTATGCCCCCTGTATCTCGAGTGCCCCCGTAACTCCAGTGACTCCTGTATATTCTGCACTCCCTGTATCTCCAGTATCCCCTGAATTCCCACCCAACCTCTCTCTCCCACCTCCTCAGTCAGCCAGTTCCTAAGCCACAGTTCAGCTGCTATCCTTCAGCCCCTCAGCAGCCCATATTAGTAATGATGTTTTGTAAGTGTCTGCAGGACAGCTGCTTCATCCAACCCTGTGGATCCCCAGTCTCCGCCTCCAGCCTCTGCACCCCCTGCTCCACCTCGGCCTCTTGACACTTTGGCTTCACCTTGGCTAATCCTTCCCTCAGCTCCACCGGAAACCATAGGTCACACGGCTTATCCAGGGTCCCTCATCTGTTTGGTACTGCCTTGGTCAGTCATCGACCTGGCTGTACCTGCAGCTCAGGCTGCCTTTGTCCTCGGTCCCACCAGCTCAGCCTTTGTCCTCATGATTTCCGTTTCCTCCTCAATCTCCAACATTGGTGGCTACATAATTTTCAGTCATCACCAGGGTGTCTTCTACCACCAAGTCGTCAGCTATTCCATGGCTCCTCTCACCATTGACATCCTGGCTGGCCTCTTGTTCAACACCTGGCTCCTCCTGCTCCTGGCTCAACATTGGCTCCTCCCACCCTCCACTCTCCCATGGACTTATTTTTTTTGTACTTTTATGTTAACATGGCGCCATATACAATGTAATGTGTTAAAACACAGTATAAGTCATTATAATCAGTAATTATGTCCCCACTGGATGCAACATATGCCTAGTTTGCAATGGATTTTATAGTTTTTGTCCTGTTGTGCTGGTGTTCTGACCGGGAAAAGTATGGTGAGGAGTTTAACATTTCCGTCACATGCTTGAGGCATTAAGCCAATAACGATAAACTGGATAGCTGGCCAAATCAGAGCGCACCTTTTCAGACTGATGAGTTTTGTAAAAAAACGACAAGGTTCAGAAAGGTGAGGCATAGAGGAGAAACAATAATGTACAGTGTGTGGAAAATTATGTGTTTGTTGAACCTTAAACTGGATAAACACATTCCATTACACCAAATATGAAAAAAAATATGTTCTTTTAATCAACATTGCATGACCCCTTTAATAATATTAATTAATTTTACATTATTATCAATAACACGAGTAAACTCTGTTTAAACAATAGGGACATTTTAACTTTGCACCAAAATGTTTTCACATTGCCATTAGTAATATGTATATTTGATTGCGGTTTAACGAGTAAATAAAGACATTCGTTTTCTGTACTGTTAGTTATCCCCAGCAGCTTTCGCAGAAAATATATTGATGGATGCATCAGTTTTAGTTTTAGTAAGCCATGCTTAGCTTATCCACTTCCCTTTTGTCATTGGCCCTGTCAGACACCTGCATGGTAAGTGTTTACACAAGTGAGCGTGAAGGATAGTGCTTTAACAGACATGTCTTTCACTCAGATTAGTGTCCTCTGTTGAATACTCTGGAAAGCGTCTGGCCGAGTCAGATAGGCAGTTGTACAAGACACAGAACCTGGCAGCCTCCAAAATGAGGGTCAGTTTCCCACTGAGACTTATCATAGACTCATTCTTTATTTCTGACATGAAGAGGGAAAGTGGAAGAGGGCGACGGGAGGTGTATTATCTTGTACATTATGCAGTCTGCAAAAACGAGAGGGTGCATCACAATCACAAAAAGGGCATCTGGTCACCATCCTGAGTCTGGCACTGGATGTTCTTTTTCTAGGTTGCATAGCAGATATTGCCGACACATTAAAAGTAAATTGCATTGAATATTCAAATTGTTGTTGAGAGATCTTATATTGTGGCAATGCAGTGAAATGCAAAAGGCAAAATGCAAATGGTCATTCATTTCATAGCCTTCAGGCACTGTTTTTTACACCCACTGCAGCTGTTTTAGCACTTTAATTTTCCATATTTCTATCCGCACAAGACATAAGATCTTGATCTCTCTGGTAGTAATTTATAAACATACAGGCATAAGCCAAGGGTGAACTGACTTCAGGGTAAAGCTATAAAGATTGAGAGGAGAGGGCATGTGTCCAGAGAATTTATTTTCATCGAGGTCATCTCAGTGCAGGCTATATCTTCAAGAGATGTTCGCATATTGATTTGTGTGGATGCAATTTAAACATTTTACATTGCTGGATGAGCTCTAATTGTAATTCATTATAAACCTTTTAATCCACAGTACTTGTGTTTATTCAATTGAAGAGAGAACCAACAGAGCATCAAGTAAGCTGGAGCAACTGATTTCTCATTAATATTGTTTAGGTTAGTTGTATGAAGATAACTTTAAACATATGTTCTGATTTTTATTGAATGATCTTTATCCCATCAGTCTATAGACTGATAGATAGTATCTTTGGTAACACTTTATTTAAAAAAAAAAACAGTTCTCACAACTAACGGGTTGCCTATTAGTGTGCATATTACTAACAAATTGATTGTTTATTAGTACTCATTATGCACATATTAATGACTTATTCTGCATGAAAATATTCTAGATCCCTGAGAGACTCACACTTCTGCTCACTTAACCTCTACTGGCTTTTGTCATTATGGACCACCCATGGCTAGTGCATCACAATCCTAGGGTGGACTGGTGCCAGAATTCCATCTCGGCATGGAGAGATCAGTATTATGCTTCTTGTCCTATGTCTGCTTGTTTCTCTGTTTGTTGTTCTTTGCAGAATGAGCCGGTGAACCTGTCTAACATGCCCAAGGAGTACGTCAACCTGAAGGAAGTGTTCAGTAGGTCATGTAATGTATTTATAATTATTATTTTAATTTTTTTGTGGGGAAGAAGGATGGTTCCCTGTGACCATGCATTGATCACTGAGGGCTGGACAACATCATGGTAAAGAATATTTATCTTAACTAATCCTTTGATGTTTATGTCTTCAGCCTTCTTCACTAAACTGGATTTGTGTAATGCTTATCATTTGGTCCGCATAAGGGAGGGGAATGAGTGGAAAAGCACATTTAATACACTTTGCACTTTGTCTATCTGGTTATGCCCTTTGGGCTATCAAACTCCCCTGTGATTTTCCAAGCACTCATTAATCACGTGCTGAGAGATATGGTCAGTCAATTCATATGTCTACCTGGATGACATATTGTTATTTCATTCTTCTCTCCAGGTACAAGTTCAGCACATCAGGCAGGTGCTGGAGAGGCTACTCGAGAATGGGCTTTTTGTCAAGTTGTAGAAATGCACTTTGCATGCACAGTCAGTTCCATTTTTGGGATACATCATCTCATCTGAGGGAATGTGCATAGATTCCGATAAGGTTAAGGTTGTGGTGGATTGGCCAACCCCAGATTCCCCTAAGGCCCTGCATAGGTTTCTGGGGTCTGACCATTTCAACCTGTTTTATTTGCAATATCCAAATAGCCACTCCTCTGTCTGCTTTGACCTCCACCAGAACGTCGTTCAGGTGGTTCACTGTAGCTGAAACTGCATTTGCCAACCTCAAGAGCTGCTTTGTTTCAGCTCATATTCTCATAGCCACTGATCCTACAGGTAAGTTTGTGGTGGAGGTCGATGCACCAGAGGTGGGGGTAGGCACTTTTTTTTTCCCAGCGCTATTCCTCAGATGAAAAGATACCCCCTTGTGCATTTTTTCTCTTTGTTTGTCGTCCGCTGAATGTAATTACAACATTGGCAACAGAGTTGCTGGCAGTCAAGTTTTGCAGGAATGGCATCATTGGTTAGAGGGATGGGGGACTATTTATTGTCTAGACCGATCATAAGAACCTCGAATATATTAGATCTGCTAAACATCTTAATTCCAGGCAGGCTCAATGGGCACTTTTTCGGTCGTTTTGACTTTTCCCTTTCACACCATCTGGGTTCCAAGAACATCAAACCTGATTCCTAATCTCATATTTGTGAACTTTGAGTGTCTGTCCACTCCCAAGTGTATTATACCTGAGAGACTGGGAGGTTGAGTCGAAGGTTTGTGCAGCTTTAGAAGGGTTATGCCTCCACCTGGTTGCCCACGAGTCGGTTATTTGTTCCAGAGAGATTACGGTCCAATGTTATTCCGTGGGGTCATTGTTCCAATGTGGGTTGTAATCCAGGAGTGGATCATACTAACTTTCTTGTTAAACAGCGATTCTGGTGGCATTCAATGGCTCTTGATATCCGGGATTTTGTTTTGGCGTGCTCAGTTTGTGCTCGTGGTTAGACTTTCAATTGACCCCTGGAGGGGATACTTCAACCGCTGTCTGTCCCTTCGAGACCCTGGTCCCACATCATGTTCGATTTCGTCACTGCCCTCTCGCCCTGCCTTAGTGTACCGGTTTCCGAAGGTGGCCTATTTCATCCCCTTGCCCAAATTAATCTCTGCCAAGAAAATAGTGATTACTGTTGTTGATCACATATTTCATAATCATGGCCTCCCGATAGATGTTGTCTCTGATAGGAGACCCCAATTTGTTGTATGTTTGTTATGATTGTATGTTTGTATGTATATCCACGGCTGCCCATTCATGTCCCTGTCATACCAAGAGTGACTAATATCCTGCACGTGCTTTATTTGAATATTTCCTTTTGTCTTGTTGGACTCTTCCTAATAAATTGTCATTTCACATTTGCTACTGAATCCTCCTTTGTATTTGTGACAGGGAGTGAGATCCAATATCAAAAATGTATTGATAGTTTGACCTATCTATGTTTTTGTTTCAGCTTATTCATATAAAAATTGACATTTTCAGTAATGCGCGTCAGTCAGTTGTTTACAATGTTTATAAATAATAGCACTTTAGAGTTTGACCTGTATGACTTTTGGAAACTTTAATATGCAATTGATATGCTGACATGTACTTGATACTTGACAATTCAGATTTATTTTTCAAAGGTTTTAAAGCCCAAAAGGCATCAAAATGTAAGAATGATCCTATTCCCTGTAAAATTCCCTCTAGTACTGCCATCTGTATTCATAGCATGTCTGTGGCCAGAAGAACTCTAAGCTTCTCCCAGCTTGTCACACTCTCCTTCTGTGCACATAGTGAAACATGCTCAAGGGACACTAATAATGATCAGCTGGCACACCTCTGCAGGTCTAATATTGAGAAAATAAATAATAATAATAATAATAATAATAATAATAATTATATATATATATATATATATATCATTGCTTTTCTTTTATTTAAAAAATTCTATATTTAGACTGTTTAAATGTTCTGTACTTACTGTAGCATAACTAAGACTTCAACTAAGACTTACTAAACATATTACTATGAATCAGATGGTCTTCTATAAATGTTTCTGAAGCTTTTCTGCTTGCTTTTGCAAGCACTTGAAGTAACCATGCTGATCTAACATATTTAACGCAAGGGAGATCATCTCATCATGAAGTCTGGATGCTCTAATGCACATATGGCTTTCTTGCAGCTCTTTCAATGGCAACCATCACCAGCTTCACCACACTGTGTTCTATAACCGCACATTGAGAGTCTGTAATCAAATCGACCTGGGCCACGGGAATGATTAATTCACCAGCAATCAATTGCTGATTTGTAAAAACCTCAATCACAATGGCATACATTTCAATCTTTTGTTGCTCATAAATACACTTGGGCCATTTGAGCTGCCTATTTACTTACTCAAGATAACACTGGGAATTTATTTATATCATGCTGCTTTGCAACCATGATCTCACTAATGAGATTTACATTCTTGATGGTAAACAGCTGCACATATTTTTCACACAGCATTTCAGCATAAAAACCTGCAGTACTTCTAGATGACAAATGCAGTGAAATAGCCCTGTGAAGATGAACATTAAGTCATTTGCACATATCTTAAAATAATAATAATACTTCTAATAAAATGCTCATAATGTTTGTGAACTAACTTTATCTAGCTACAATTAAAACAAATGACAGTGAAATAATTATCATTCAGAAATTGGTAATACATTTCACAAATAATTGCAGATAAATGTTAAGTACAAATTAAATTAACCTGCAATTTTAAAGTGAAATGACTGAAATAGTATTTTCTTGTAAACTTTACTCCAATAATCTTAAAATTACAACTTTTTAATTACAACTAATCTTATATTTACAACTTCAAGAAAGCATTTCTACATGTAAGTAATGTCATGTCTGTTATGTCTGCAAAGAGGACTCGTACTTAAACTTATTTTACTTTTTATTGTTCTCATCAACCTTACTGAACTCCATCAACTCAGCACTCACATCACTGAACTGTGTGAAAACATTCTAGCGTCAAACGTCACTGTCTGTTCCTAACTCTTAAAGTGACCAGCATTCTTTATATCTTATCAATGTAAGAAACACATAACTTTAATTAAACACCAGATTATAAGTCTAACTAGGCTTAAGTAGTCCTGAAAGCGAGCAGGCCAAGTGTGCGATCTGGTAGGCCTGCCTTGCGATGATTCAGATAGTTGTAGGGATGTTGTTTGCAAGGTCACTGGATGCTGTGGTTGGGGCAGAAGGTATGAAGAACCAAGCAGAGAGCAAGGAAGCAGAGTGTCTCGGGTGTGATATGCACCAGAAGGGCACGGTACTTTCCTAAGCCGACTGGCATGCCAACGGGAACCATCAGATAGCTGGAATGTAACTGGACCTAACTGCTTTTGCACCTCCTGGGGCTGTGGCCAGAAACTGTGGAGCTGGTTTTTCCGGTATGGCCGCTGGACCCGCACCCAGTCCATTGGGAAGATTCTTGGAATTCGGGCCCTTTTCTTTGCGTCAAATCTGCGTCGTGCTTTGAGCTGTTGTTCGCATACTCTGGCTTTCACCACAGGATTTCCACCATGAGAAGTAGGAGGGCAAAGTCCATGCAGGGGTAACTCCAGCTCCCGTCCCAGCATCAGTTTTGCTGGTGATACCCCAGTGGTGGCATGCTGAGCTGCTCTGTAGTGTAGAAGAGTCTGAGACAAGGCCTCATTGAAAGAGCAGCCTTGTGCTAAATGGGCTCTCAGACCATTTTTTAGTGACTGATTGAATCTTTCTATGCCCCCATTTGACTGTGGGTGTCATTAAGCTGTTCAAATGTGTTTGATGCCTTTGCATTGGATGTAGCTGGTAAACTCTGCGGACACTAGTTGGGGGCCATTGTCTGTCTTCAAGGTCCTTGGCAAGCCCCAGCGGGCAAAAAGCGACTCCAGAAAGTCAATTATGGAACTGGATGTGACCGATCCCACAGATGTAACCTCTGGCCACTTCGAATGTAGATCATAAACTACTACAAGGAAACACTAATGATGAGGCACGTCATGGAGTTCCCCACAGATGTCCAGCTGAATGTGGTCCCAGGGTCGAGTTGGCCAAGGCAAAGACCCTAGTGGCGGCGGAACTGGTGAGCCTGTTTTCCCGCTTACAAGACATGGAGTACAATCCCGAACAAGCTGTTCAATGTCTTTGTCCAACCCCGGCCACCATACTAGATCCCTACAGCGCTGCTTTAGTTTGACTATGCTGAGATGGCCCTCATGAGCCATGGTCAGCACTCGTCCTCTGAGTATAGCAGGAATGATGGCGCAGTGTCCACAAGCCAAGCATGTGTCATTCCAGCATGACAATTAGTTTTTCACTCTGGCATATGGCTGGATATCTGTTGCCACTTGAGTTGGCCAGCCATTCAGGACATACTCACGGACCGCAGATAGTGTGGAATCAGCAGCAGACTCCGCTGTGAGTTCCTCCAAGGACACAAAGGCTGTCAGGGGTGCATGCACTAAATGAATAAGATCCCCTTCCTCTGCCACCTGTCAGAGGGCAATGGTCACTGACACAGAACAAAACAGCAAATCAGCCACCACATTATCTCTGCCTGTGGTGTACTGTACTGTAAAGTCATACTGCTGGAGGCGGTCAGTCCAACGGTACATGCGCAGTGGTTTGTGACCAGACCCAGAAGGAGACATAAGTGCACTGAGGGCTTGGTGATCAGTCCGAAGGGTACATTTCGACCATAAAGGTAGGCATGCCAGCTCTCGCAGGCCCATACACAAGCCAGAGCCTCCCTCTCTCCAGTGGAGTACTTTTGTTCTGTCAGGCTGAATGCATGAAAAGCAAAAGCCACTGGGCGCTCGATGCCATTCTGGAGTTGTGAAAGAACAGCGCCAGCAGCAGTAGCTGAAGCATCACATGTGACCAGTGTGGGGCAGTCAAGACAGAAGTGTGCAAACACAGGTGGAGCTCCTTAAGCGTGCGTACAGCATCAGAAAAGGCTGAAGACCAGGTCCATGGAGCATCCTTTTTGAGCAGTTGGCGGAGAGGGTATGTAATTGTGGAGTACTGAGGCAGAAAACGCATATAGTATGTTGTCATCCCTAGAAACGATTCCACCTGTGCTACGGATGAAGGCTCTGGCACCTGATGTATAGCCTCAATATTGGAGTGCAAAGGCGACAGGCACTCGGCTGAAACATGAAAACCAACAAAGTCAACCTCTGGTACTGCAAATAAGCATTTCTCCATGTTAAGTGTCAAATTGTGTTGGCTGAGTGCAGCAAAAACAGCCCTTAAGCACTGTTCATGAATCACTGCATTTGGGGCATGGACAATGACGTCATCAAGGTAGATGGCAGTGCCGGGGACACAAGCCGGTATAGTGGACATGATTTTTTTAAAACAACTTCGGGCCGAGCTGAGTCCAAAAGGCATCCTTGTGTAACGAAATACGCCAGGGTGTGTAACGAATGCAGTAAGATTTCTGCTGTCTGGGTGGAGGGGGACCTGGAGATAGCCTTGACTGAGGTTGAGTTTGGAAAAAATCGTCGAGCCATGAAAGTATGTAGTCAGCTCTTCGATTGCAGAGGGTAGCGATCTGGGATTACTGCTTTGTTGACGGACCTTAAATTCACACAAACTCTTTGTCCGCCAGATTTTTTCTTAGCCACTGTCAGATTAGACACCCATGGGGAGGCGTCGACAGGTTCGATGATGCCCTCTGCTTGCAGTTTCACAAGTTCTGCTGTGACTTCCTCATGCAATGCCAGCGGAATGCGGCGAAGTGGTTGAATGACTGGTTTAACTGTAGGATCCAAAAGAGGCTGATGAGTGAACGCAGCTAGGCAGCCAAAGCCTTCAAATAATGTTGGCCATTCATGTTGCCAGGGACAGCTGACAATCAGAACTTGAGCCCCCTTATTGTCCAGCAGAGAAAAGCCCAGACTAATAAACAGGTCCATGTTGCCATGGTGTGTAATGTGAAAAGGGAAGTAGGGCAGGACCTTGTTGCCATACTGGACAGGCGCATGTACAAGGCCGATAACATCAATTGCAGAACTTCCATATCCAAACAGATTCAGAGAAGGAGGCTGAAGAGGCAAGTGTGTCAGGAAACGTTCATAAGTAGCCATATTGAGTAGTGAGACTTTAGCCCCTGTGTCCAGTAGCACTGAAATACAGGAATCTGCTATAGTAACAACGCATGTAGAAAACCCTGATGAATTGGTATTTATTGAATAAATAATCGCAGGTGTTGTATTGTTAACACGTGGGTTTTGATGAGTAGGAGCTTGAACTGGGGCAGACTGACAACATTTTGCAAAATGGTTCAGTTTTTGACAGCGTCGGCATGTTTGTCCCCATGCAGGGCAGTCAGGGGCACGTGATGGGTGTCTAGTGGACCCACAATTTCCACATCGCCGATTAACTTGAGACCGTGCATATTGTAGGTCTGTGTAGTGGGACGAACTTGGGTGTCTCCTCTTTAAATTTGTTTCATCAGTTGTCCAATCATACACATTCACGGTTATATAAAAGGGGACTTTTAATGCACCGTGTTGTGCTCACCTCTTGTGCGTCATTGCCCGAGGCCCGCCCCTTCCTGACTTAGACTCTTCCTGTCTTGCAGGTATGTGCTTGCTAGCGAATGCAAATCAGTGGTGCGCTTGTGGTAACCAGCATTTTTTTGAATCATAGTTTCCGACACATAACCATCTCATGTTGCTTGGCGACTGCTTTTAAATGCACTTCCGCTGCATTCCCATCCCTTCTTGCCGGTTTGATGTCTGTTTGCGTGTGCGGCTGGACGTGTGATCATAGCTACGATAAAAAGGTATGTGTAGCCATCCCTGTTGATATTTGAGGTGTTTGGTGCGAAGAATAAATGCTCTACTTAATCCTTTTTAGGTGGAATAGTTTTAAGGAGGATTCATTCAGTGCAGCCTGCGGTGCAACATATTTTGATGCTGCTGCTTTGTTTATATTTGGTTCATGTTTGTTTTGCAATCTAACGCAGAGGCGTGTGTCTTTTGTTATAGGAACCGAGGCTTCAGGCAGACTGCTAGTTGGCCCTTGTGTGCGGTGGTGGGACTTTGTCAAAGAGTGCAGTGTGTTCACGCTTGACCTTACCGTGTGTGTGGTGCGAATTGTGCACTTGGTGTTATGCTTCTGGCAATATAGTAGCCACATACTCATTAAGCTAGCCTACCTGCCTTAGGTAAGCCTCGGTTTCCTTTTGTTTTGTATGCCTCCTCTACTTCCGTCCATAGTGACGTTTTAAGATTAATATTTATATTTATTGTTGAAATAAACATTTTGTATTTTTGTTATCCACGTCTCTTGCCTCTGTCTTTGGAAACCACATTCCTGTGTGCTTTTAGTAGGTGACTGATCTACAATAATGTTCCCTGTTAACAGGGTGGCGTAGTCAGCTGAGTTACAGTTTGCCCAATTAACTTCCCGCCACATTTTGGCGTAGTCGGCAGGGTTGTTTCTCTTTGTTGGGCTGAAGCGTGGATGTTTATTGTTATTTGGCTAAATGTTTAGCTGTGATTTGTGGATGGATTGTCGTGTGTTTAGAGTGTGTGGAACAAAGCAGCAGTGTCATTTCAGTGGACTTGGAGTGTCCCAGCAGTGGGTTCCCATAGCTTTTTGTTTGGTAAGTTTCCCTTAAACAAATGGAAGCGGAATTGCAGGAATTAAGGGATCTTGTTGCCCAATTAAGGGCGGATAATGAGAAATTGCGTCAGGAGCAGAGTCATGCTGCTCCATCTAGTCCTATAGCTGGCCCCTCTCGAGAATCTGTAGTGCCACCTACTGATCAAACAGTTAGTGCTAGTGCCACGTTAACCGAACGCCTTGTGTTTATTCCAAGGGATAGAAAATGTCCAATATTCGATGGTAGATCGGGTATTGGCATTAATGAGTGGATCGAGGAAGCAAAAGCTTGTATAAGAACTCGTCATTTGTCAGTGGCAGACCAGGCATTTTTTCTATTTGATCATTTAGGAGGGAACGGACGTGAGGAGATTAGACATCGCCCTGCAATTGAGCGTGGAGACCCAGAGAGAATTTTTTCCATTTTGCAAGAGCTATATGGATGCTCCCAGTCTTATGTTGCCCTGCAGGAAGCCTTTTTTTCTAGGAGGCAACAGGAAGGCGAGACCTTGCTGGAGTTCTCATTGGCCTTAATGAGCCTCTTAGAGAAAGTGAGGCAGAAGTCCCCAAATGTCATGCCAAATGCAGAGATTTTATTAAGGGACCAGTTCGTCGAATATGTTTGTGACGCTTCTCTTCGCCGTGAATTGAAACAATTGGTTCGTCGACAGCCCGATTCTACACTCTTGGAGGTGCGCGGCGAAGCTATTCATTGGGAGCGGGAGGGAATGCCGGGCGGAGCAAGGGGTCGAAGCCTTTCTGTCCCTTTGGCGCACGGATTTCAGTATGAAGTCCAGGGCCGTTGTAGCTCGTCTGAGAAGTCTGAAATGGGGGAGCTTAGAGAAATGTTAAAGTTACAACAGGAGCAATTAAATCAGCTTACCCAGAATATGGCCCGTTTGCAAGGCCCCCATTCTCGTCCTAGTACCCATCCTTTTCGTAGTGGGCCCATTATCTGTAGGCGTTGTCAAAAACCAGGCCATTTTGCACGGGAATGCGTGGGGGAACGTGTCATGCCCCGGTCACCATTACGTTCTCGTGTTGATCAAGCCAGTGGAGGTGTGCAGTCGCAAGCTAATGTGTCGGAAAACTAATTCCCGCCGTGCTGAAGAGTCACAGCTCGGCTGGGAAAATGACTGGCTCAGACGGTAAGAAATCTAGTTCAGTTCCAAATTTAATGTCTCCTTGCCCGCATCTGAATGTTTCAATTGGTGGCGTGTTAGTCCCTTGTTTAATTGACACCGGTTCAATGGTATCAACTATTACGGAAAGTTGTTTTATTCAACACTTTGAGCCATGGGGTCATTAGCGCTTGAAGTCGTGTTCCTGGTTGGGGATGAATGTACTTGGGCGATGCTACCAGGAGCACTTTGGACAGCATGGCCCCTCTTTGTTTGATTTTCCTCCGGTTTCTAGTGCGCCACTTTCAGTTTTTCAAGCCTTACAACACTGCCATCAAGGTAGCGAACAATCTCTCGTTGAGTGTATGACTAAGGTAAGGGAGCGCGGTCCTCGGGCATGTCATGTCACAGGTGGTACTATTAAGTTGGTTGCAGCAATCTGTGCAGAACAGTTGGTAGGTAGTACAGTACTGTTCGAGCCCATTGAGTCTGGGTTACCTGAAGGGTTGTTGGCATCACCCACCTTGGTGCGAGTGATTGGAGGCTCAGTTTATGTGCCAGTGGTCAACATAGGCACGTTTGATGTCCACCTTTATCCACACAGAGTATTGGGTACCCTGGTTAGAGTGAATGTTGTTAGTTTGCCAGCAGGTGTCACTGAAGTTAGATCCACTACAGCAAATGTGTACTCTCAAGCCACTCTAGCAGTTAGTGCCCCCGTTTTAGAGCAGATTGCAAAAGTAGACCTGACTGCATTACCAGAACTGGAACAGGGAAAAGTGAGGGCCTTGCTTACAAAATATCAGACAGTATTTTCTGAACATGACGGTGATTTGGGATGTACAAGTCTTATATCTCATGACATCCCACTCTTAGATGACATCCCTGTGCGTCAGCGACATCGCCGGGTGCCTCCCTCTGAGTATGAGGTTGTTCGAGCCCACATCAATCAGCTGTTGGAGTCTCAGGTAATTAGGGAAAGTTGCAGCCTCCCCAATCTTCTTGGTAAAAAAAAAGGATGGTAGTCTACGCTTATGCGTTGACTACCGCCAGTTAAACGCCAAGACTAGAAAGGATGCATTTCCTTTGCCTCGGATTGAGGAGTCGCTGGATGCGTTGACAGGGGCCTGTTGGTTTTCCACTATGGATTTAGCTAGTGGTTATAACCAGGTCCCTGTCACAGAGGGGGATAAGCCGAAGTCCGCTTTTTGCACCCCATTTGGCCTGTTTGAATGGAATCGTATGCCCTTTGGGTTGTGCAATGCCCCCTCTACCTTCCAGCGACTTATGGAGAGGGTATTCGGGGACCAACAGTGTCAGTCCTTACTTTTATATCTAGACGATATTGTGGTGTTCTCCACCTCGATCACTCAACACTTGGAGAGGTTAGAGGTTGTTTTATGCCGCCTAGAACGGGAAGGGTTAAAGGCTAGGCTAGAGAAGTGTGCCTTCCTTCAGCAAGAGGTGAAATATTTGGGTCATGTTATCTCTTCCAGGGGTGTGGAAACCGACCCTGGTAAGATCGAGGCTGTGGCCCAGTGGCCTCGTCCCTCTAGCATTGCAGAGTTAAGATCCTTTCTGGGTTTTTCCAGCTACTATCGGCGGTTTGTGGAAGGGTTTGCCAAGTTGGCTGCCCCGCTGCATAAGCTGGTGGTGGAATTTGCTGGTGTAAAGGGTAAGCAGAAAGGTAGGAGTTTTGTTAGTGCCTGGAGTGAAAACTGTCAGGTGAGCTTTGAGGGGTTAAAGGAGAAACTAACTACCGCCCCAGTACTCGCGTATGCGGATTTCTCTAAACCTTTCATTTTGGAGGTGGACGCTAGTTATCAAGGTTTAGGGGCAGTCCTTTCCCAGAAAACTGAAGGTAAGGTAAGAGCAGTGGCATATGCCAGCCGTAGTTTAAGGCCCACTGAGCGCAACATGTCAAATTATAGCTCTATGAAGTTAGAGTTTGTTGCGCTCAAGTGGGCCATGACGGAGAAATTCCGTGAATATCTGTTGGGTAACAAGTGTGTGGTATTCACGGATAATAATCCCCTTAGCCATCTGACCTCTGCAAAGTTGGGGGCGACTGAGCAGCGTTGGGCTTCTCAGCTGGCGGCTTTCGATTTCGAGATCAAGTATCGCTCTGGTAAGAGTAATCGGAATGCTGATGCGCTGTCACGGAGGGATCCCCTGGAACCTGGTGGGTTGGATGGTTTGACCCCGGGCACTGTAATTCCTGAGTCTTTGCGGTCATTAACTGGGGTAGATTCTGTGGGCATAGTGACCCAGTGTATGGTCTCTACACTTCCTGGTTATTCTGCTGGTGAGTTGCGTTCTTTGCAGGCAGCGAACCCAGTTATTTGGGAAGTGCTGCGATTTTGGAGACAAGGAAATCGCCCAGGGCCTGATGAGCGGCGCCAAATGACTAAAGGCGGCCTTAACCTTGCTCCACCAGTGGGATCGATTGAGGGAGTTAGATGGTATGCTGTATCGTCGGGTTTACTGCCCTAATGGTAAGGAAGAGATGTTGCAATTGGTTTTGCCTGCTGCCTTGAAACCAGAGGTGTTAAGACAGTTGCATCAACAACATGGACACCAGGGCAGAGAGCGCACCATGGAGTTAGTGCAACAGAGGTGTTATTGGCCGGGTTTGTCCTCGGATGTGGCAAGCTGGTGTCAAGAGTGTGACCGGTGCCAGGCAGCCAAGGACACCCAGCCATTGGCTCAGACTTTTATGGGGCGGTTAATGTCATCTAGGCCAAATGACATCTTGGCAGTGGACTTCACAGTGTTAGAACCCACAAGCTCGAAAATGTCGAAAATGGCATCGAAAATGTTTTGGTGATGACTGATGTTTTCAGTAAGTATACCCTTGCTGTTCCAACGAGGGATCAGCGAGCGGAGACTGTGGCACAAACCCTGGTGTTTCAGGGACGAAATTTTGAGTCTTTGTTGATACGTCAGTTATGTGAGCCTTATGGTGTGGTGAAGTCTCGTACTACCCCTTATCACCCGGCTGGCAACGGCCAGTGTGAACGCTTTAACTGCACTTTACACAGTCTGTTGCGTACTCTGCCAGTGTCCAGGAAACGAGACTGGGTAGCGTGTCTTCCCCAGGTAGTGTTCAGTTATAATAGCACCCCTCATCAGACCAGAGGGGAATCGCCACACTTCTTGATGTTTGGTCAGGAGCCACGATTGCCCATAGATTTTTTGTTGGGGAGAGAACTACAGCTAAGAGAGGGTAGTGTGCATGACTGGGTCTTGGAACATCAAACGAGGCTCCAGGTGGCCTTTGCGGGTGCACGGGAACGGTTGCAGGTCATGGCTGATAGGCGCAAGGCCAATCATGATCAGCACGTCCGAGATGAACCACTGGTGTAGGGTCAACTGGTGTACCTCCGTGATTATGGGGTAAGGGGCCACCATAAAATCCAGGACCTGTGGAGCCCAGTGGTCTATCAAGTGGTGTAGTGTAGTGTACACCATTGCGCCTGTAGATGACCTGACCAAGGTAAGGAACGTGCATCATTCAAATCTACACCATCTTCCCCGTTCAGTAGGTGGGACAGGTGAGGGCTCCCAGCAGCAAATGCATGGCATGGTGCCAGGCATTTTTAGGCCATGGGATTAGGTAATCCTGACCCTAGTAGTAGGACCGTCGGGGCGACGATCCATCAGTGGGGGGGTAGAATGTAGTGGGACGAACTTGGGTGTCTCCTCTTTAAATTTGTTTCATCAGTTGTCCAATCATACACATTCACGGTTATATAAAAGGGGACTTTTAATGCACCGTGTTGTGCTCACCTCTTGTGCGTCATTGCCCGAGGCCCGCCCCTTCCTGACTTAGACTCTTCCTGTCTTGCAGGTATGTGCTTGCTAGCGAATGCAAATCAGTGGTGAGCTTGTGGTAACCAGCATTATTTTGAATCATAGTTTCCGACATATAACCATCTCATGTTGCTTGGCGACTGCTTTTAAATGCACTTCCGCTGCATTCCCATCCCTTCTTGCCGGTTTGATGTCTGTTTGCGTGTGCGGCTGGACGTGTGATCATAGCTACGATAAAAAGGTATGTGTAGCCATCCCTGTTGATATTTGAGGTGTTTGGTGCAAAGAATAAATGCTCTACTTAATCCTTTTTAGGTGGAATAGTTTTAAGGAGGATTCATTCAGTACAGCCTGGGGGCAACGTATTTTGATGCTGCTGCTTTGTTTATGTTTGGTTCATGTTTGTTTTGCAATCTAACGCAGAGGCGTGAGTTGGCGCGGGTATTGGTCCTCTCCATTTGACCAATTTTTCTGCGTTCTGCCTATTGGATTGTGAAATTTGCAATTTGTTTCAGTTTTTTTTTTTTTTTTACTTTGTTTATGTAAGTGCCTGATTTATGATTGTTGCTTTGTTTGATTTTTGTTTAGTTTGTTTTCATTTAATTGGCACCTGGTCATGAAACTGGGGTGAATATTCACCTCCAGCTGAGTTAATTCTTTACAACTTCCCAGGTGTTTTGATTTGGTTGGTTTAAGTCTTTATTTGTTTTCATTGTATTTCATTCAACTGCTAAGTATTCTATTATTGTTATTATTATTTCTATTTCTTTTATTTTTCTTTGAGAATTAAATTTGATTAACTGTGTCTTTTGTTATAGGAACCGAGGCTTCAGGCAGACTGCTAGTTGGCCCTTGTGTGCGGTGGTGGGACTCTTGACCTTACCGTGTGTGTGTGTGTGCGGTGCGAATTGTGCACTTGGTGTTATGCTTCTGGCAATATAGTAGCCACATACTCATTAAGCTAGCCTACCTGCCTTAGGTAAGCCTCGGTTTCCTTTTGTTTTGTATGCCTCCTCTACTTCCGTCCATAGTGACGTTTTAAGATTAATATTTATATTTATTGTTGAAATAAACATTTTGTATTTTTGGTATCCACGTCTCTTGCCTCTGTCTTTGGAAACCACATTCCTGTGTGCTTTTAGTAGGTGATTGATCTACAATAATGTTCCCTGTTAACAGGGTGGCGTAGTCAGCTGAGTTACAGTTTGCCCAATTAACTTCCCGCCACATCTGCATTTGAAGATACATTTGCCTCTGCCCTGTAAACTTGTGTGCATTCTTGTATCATGTCTCCACTGTTTACACTTGATTCATGTGATGTATTTAATTTAGCAGCACACTGTGCAGCAGACTCAATTTGAGAGGCCAGAATTACAGCTTTCTCTAAAGTGAGATTATCATCTTCCAATAACAGCTGCTCCCGAATGTGTGTATTGGTTGTTTTTTCAATCAACTGATCTTGTGTTTTCTCATCTGATAAAGCACCAAAACAGCACGGTTTTGCCAGTCCTCTCAAGTCAGCGACATATTGAGCAATCGACTCACCAGTGCGTTGTCTGCTCTGCCAGAACTGCAGCCGTTTTAACAGGACACTGTTTTTTTTTCAAAGTGTCGATCTAACAGTGTGATCGCAGTGGCTTAATCGTCCACATCTCCAAGTGTGCGAAATACATGCTGTCCTTCGGCACCAAGACAGTGGAGGAGTATAGCCATTTTCCATTTCGTTGGGACGCCATCGAGGCCCATTGCTAACAAGTATGTTTCAAACGACATTTTCCACTGCTCCCATAGGACCGTAGGTTCGCCAGGATGGGGCAAAAAAAGGGTTCGGAGAAGATAGCGACAGCGCGGGGAATTCCTCAGCCATCTTTGTCGCCAATTGTTATGTCTGTAAAGAGGACTCGTACTTAAACTTATTTGACTTTTTATTGTTGTCATGAACCTTACTGAACTCCATTAACTCAGCACTCACATCACTGAACTGTGTGAAAACATTGTAGCATCAACATCACTGTCTGTTCCTAACTCTTAAAGTGACCAGCGCTCTTTATATCTTATCAATGTAACAAACACATAACTTTAATTAAACACCAGATTATAAATCTAACTAGGCATGCAACAATGTCTACGTGCATGTCTGAGAAAATATTTCTGTTTTTGTATTCACTTAAAGAATTCAACATATTTGCCATTAATTACACATTAATTTTACAAAACTACTTGAACTACTTTTAAACTACTATTTTTTTTATTTATTCATTAATTAATTAATACTTTAAATTAACAAGCATGCATTAAATTGACTAAAATAACAGTAATTCTCTCTCTCTCTCTCTCTCTCTCTCTTTATCTCTCGCTCTGTCTGTCTGTCTGTCTATTTATAAATAAATGCTAGTT